>NC_074697.1:46570004-46674006 GCF_029448725.1 Salvelinus fontinalis | reverse complement strand
TGTGTGTATCTCTCTCTCTCTGTGTGTATCTCTCTCTCTCTGTGTATCTCTCTCTCTCTCTGTATCTCTCTCTCTCTCTGTATCTCTCTGTATCTCTCTCTCTGTATCTCTCTCTCTCTCTCTCTGTATCTCTCTCTCTCTCTCTCTGTATCTCTCTCTCTCTCTCTCTTAATTCAATTCAATTCAATTCAAGGGGCTTTATTGGCATGGGAAACATGTGTTAACATTGCCAAAGCAAGTGAGGTAGATATTATACAAAAGTGAAATAAACAATACAAATTAACAGTAAACATTACACATACAGAAGTTTCAAAACAATAAAGACATTACAAATGTTATATTATATATATATACAGTGTTGTAACAATGTACAAATGGTTAAAGCACACAAGTTAAAATAAATAAGCATAAATATGGGTTGTATTTACAATGGTGTTTGTTCTTCACTAGTTGCCCTTTTCTTGTGGCAACAGGTCACAAATCTTGCTGCTGTGATGGCACACTGTGGAATTTCTCCCAGTAGATATGGGAGTTTATCAAAATTGGATTTGTTTTCAAATTCTTTGTGGATCTGTGTAATCTGAGGAAAATATGTCTCTCTAATATGGTCATACATTGGGCAGGAGGTTAGGAAGTGCAGCTCAGTTTCCACCTCAATTTGTGGGCAGCGTGCACATAGCCTGTCTTCTCTTGAGAGCCATGTCTGCCTACGGCGGCCTTTCTCAATAGCAAGGCAATGCTCACTGAGTCTGTACATAGTCAAAGCTTTCCTTAAGTTTGGGTCAGTCACAGTGGTCAGGTATTCTGCCACTGTGTACTCTCTGTTTAGGGCCAAATAGCATTCTAGTTTGCTCTGTTTTTTTGTTAATTCTTTCCAATGTGTCAAGTAATTATCTTTTTGTTTTCTCATGATTTGGTTGGGTCTAATTGTGCTGTTGTCCTGGGGCTCTGTGGGGTGTGTTTGTGTTTGTGAACAGAGCCCTAGGACCAGCTTGCTTAGGGGACTCTTCTCCAGGTTCATCTCTCTGTAGGTGATGGCTTTGTTATGGAAGGTTTGGGAATCGCTTCCTTTTAGGTGGTTGTAGAATTTAACGGCTCTTTTCTGGATTTTGATAATTAGTGGGTATCGGCCTAATTCTGCTCTGCATGCATTATTTGGTGTTCTACGTTGTACACGGAGGATATTTTTGCAGAATTCTGCATGCAAAGTCTCAATTTGGTGTTTGTCCCATTTTGTGAAATCTTGGTTGGTGAGCGGACCCCAGACCTCACAACCATACAGGGCAATGGGTTCTATAACTGATTCAAGTATTTTTTTTGCCTGATCCAAATTGGTATGTTGAATTTTATGTTCCTTTTGATGGCAAAGAAGGCCGTTCTTGCCTTGTCTCTCAGATCGTTCACAGCTTTATGGAAGTTACCTGTGACGCTGATGTTTAGGCCGAGGTATGTATAGTTTTTTGTGTGCTCTAGGGCAACGTAGTCTAGATGGAATTTGTATTTGTGGTCCTGGCAACTGGACCTTTTTTGGAACGCCATTATTTTTGTCTTACTGGGATTTACTGTCAGGGCCCAGGTCTGACAGAATCTATGCTGAAGAACTAGGTGCTGCTGTAGGCCCTCCTTGGTTGGGGACAGAAGCACCAGATCATCAGCAAACAGTAGACATTTGACTAAAGATTCTAGTAGGGTGAGGCCGGCTGCTGCAGACTGTTCTAGTGCTCTCGCCAATTCGTTGATATATATGTTAAAGAGGGTGGGGCTTAAGCTGCATCCCTGTCTCACCCCACGGCCCTGTGGAAAGAAAGGTTTTTTTTTGCCAAATTTAACCACACACTTGTTGTTTGTGTACATGGATTTTATAATGTCAAATGTTTTTTCCCCAACACCACTTCCCATCAATTTGTATAGCAGACCCTCATGCCAAATTGAGTCAATAGCTCTTTTTTGAATCAACAAAGCATGAGAAGACTTTGGCTCTGTTTTGGTTTGTTTGTCAATTAGGGTGTGCAGGGTGAACATGTGGTCTGACGTACGGTAATTTGGTAAAAAGCCAATTTGACATTAGCTCAGTACATTTTTAAAATGTTACCTTTATTTAACTAGGCAAGTCAGTTAAGAACAATTTCTTATTTTCAATGATGGCCTAGGAACAACTGCCTTGTTCAGGAGCAGAACGATAGATTTTTACCTCGTCAGCTCGGGGATTCGATCTTGCGACCTTTCAGTTACTAGTCCAACGCTCTAACCACTAGGCTACCTGCTGCCCCTCAGTACATTGTTTTCACTGAGGAAATGTACGAGTCTCTCTCTCGCTCTCTCTCTCTTTTCTTTGCTTCTCCATCCTGGCAAGCCGAGACCTGAGGCTGAATACCAGCTAATCCCATAATACATACTGAACCGACCACAGGGGTGGGGGAAGGAGCGAGAGGAGGCATGATGGTTCAAGGAAAAGAAGGGGGTGGGGGGCAGAGGAAATGATTATTTTTTTTGGGGGGGGGGTTCAACCTAGGGGCCAGTTAATTTGATAGCTAACAGGAAGGAAGAGGGAACATATTCAGAAGCAACGCTTATAAGGAAGTAGTAGTAGTAGTAGTAGTAGTTACTCAGCGGGAGGGAGGCGTACAGTGTGGTGGTGATGTGTTTTTTTTATTTCCTCCAGCACTGTCTGTCTGTCTGTGGTGGTGCGAGGAGAACCAGGTTAGAATCACTCGAGGAGGGGGTGACGGGCACGACACTCGCATGACTACCTCCCCCCTGGACCGAAGCTCCACGCGACAGGCTGGGTTCGCCTGCCTCGCCACACGGTTCTACGCGCAGATGAATGTGGTACTCCATCAGGCTGACTGTTTTGTACCCTTGACTGAGTCCACCTGAGTTGCTGCTATGTGAACCCAGACGGCATGCTGCTCACGCCACTGCCCCACTGAACTGTTAAACCACTGATGAGAAGGTCACAGTGGAGGGTCACTCAAATGCCTTCTCTAGGGTCGCGACTGAATTCCCCCCCCCCCCCCCCCCCCCCTCTCTCTTTCTTGACCGTTGGTGAATGTAACGGGGCACTCGTAAGTACAAGAAGGCCTACTTCTAAGTCATGAAGTAAAGTTAACGAGAGAACAACGGTCCGCGTAGTCCAGCCTGCTAGGTGGCGGATGTTGTGTCAAATTAGGCTTGTTCTGTTCAAAGCAGAGGAAGAGAGGATTTCCTCCCAAGATGCCTGCGACCTGCTTAGAGTGCTGGTCCTCCAGGAGAGCTGAGGAGTCACTCTCCTGCCAGGTGAAAGTCTCTACACCCCTCCTATCCAAGAGTCCATTAGGCAGAGTCATGACAAAGACCCATCTTAGAGGCATTACTTTTTCATTTTGGTAGACGCACGGGCCCCATCAGTCTCGCACCCAAAACACCCACAAAGACTTGTGCAGTCAGTGGTTCCGAAACTTTGTTTTTGCGCTGTGACCCAGTTATAGCTCCGTGACGTACCAGTTGTACAAACCAAGTTTTCGTGACGCAACAAACATGTTTTCGGTATCCCAGAAAACGGCAACCCACCTAGTTTGCCGTGCATTGCACTTGTGCGTGAGCCATGAGCCGAATTTTGTGCTCGTGATTTTATCATCCGGGCCAGTAACCCTGTCTCTTTTTATTCCAATGCAAAACGAGTCAACTCCAGGTGGTGTGTGTGAAATGTTTCCCTGGCAGTGAAAAGTGAATTAAAAGGTACATCACTGCTCCCTCCTCTTCTATTTTCCTGGATTGATGTGTAGTGTGCTTTGATTGGCTCCCGAGTGGCGCAGCGGTCTAAGACACTGCAAGAGGCGTCACCGCAGTACCTGGTTCGAATCCAGCCTGCATCGCATCTGGCCGTGATTGGGAGTCCCATAGGGCGGGGCACAATTGGCCGGGGTAGGCCGTCATTTTAAATAAGAATTTGTTCTTAACTGACTTGCCTAGTTAAATAAATCAAATAACCTCAAGTCCAGTCTGATCTGCATTCCAGCCTCACTAGGCCAATGCTTCCCCCACATAAGTCCAGAGAAGTAGAGTAGAGCAGTTCACAGAGGAATCCTCAGGGAGCACGCTCAGTCCTCACAGGATCCCAATGGCCTCCACTCTCAATGGCGCCATTGAGGAGAGAGCGTGAGAAAAGGAGGCTAGAGAAGGAGAGACTGTCTAAAACTGTGTCACAAGCCCTCTTTGTCTGGCTGTACTGTAACCCCCCCCCCCCCCCCCCCAACACACACACACACACACACACACACACACACACTCTGCCCCTTGACCCTGTTGATAATGTGGCTTTTTGTTGGTGCGCTAGTTGGCGGGGAAAAAGAGCTCTGTGTCAGTCAGTTTTTCAACAAAACACACTAACTGGCAACAAAACCATAAATCTTGTCAATGCATTTTGTTTTTCAGTTAAGTGGCCTTTTTTTCATATTCAACAGCTTACAGCTTTTCCAACGGTTTATTTGTCTCTGTGAAAGAAAATCAATCACTGGTTTTGAGTAAAACAGCAAAGATGCGAGTGTCGTCAGAGTTCTGACTGCATGTATGGACCATTGACGTATTTAATGTATTGACGTCTATGGTATGAATCATGTGCCCGTCTCACCACTCGTATAGCAATAGTCAGCCACAATATGCCTCTTTCTCACTGGCCCAAAATCTTCATTCCAAAATCCCCATCTGTGTTTCCAGAAAGCAGTGTTTGCTTTGTTTACTTCCTGATTGCCAGATTCTGCTCTTAGCTCTAAAGTATTTTTTTGTCTCTGTTCAACTGGTGGTGCTGTTTTTAATCGGTTTTAAATGTGCTGGAGGATGTGTTTCAGGGCGTTTCAGGGGCATTTTAATCGGTGATTGACCCCACTGATCTGGTCCGTGCTGCTGGGAGGACAGCATGGCATCATTCCTACAGTCTGGCTCTGGCTCTGGGGCTGGACAAACAGCATGTTTCAAAATATATATATATATATATCTTTTTTTAGGCTAATGGTTTGAAAGCTAAACATCTTTTTTTAGATGGTCCAAATGAAACTCCAGTTAAAAAAATAAAATAAACTGCACTTTGCACTTTTCCTCTGGGTCTCTTGAGAAACAACACTGATGTCACTGACTAGATGGACATCATGTTAGAAGGGGCCATGCCACGGGGGACAACTGACTGTGTGACTATTCTATGTCATTGTATGTCTTTGTTGGGGTCTTTTCTCCTCTCCCTGCAGGACCTAAAGCCTCATCATCATTTAGCCTCATTAGCCTGTCACTGGGGTGATACGGTCACAGGAAGAGCCTCGTAAAAGACCCCCAGACCTCCATTTTCTCCCACGTCCCTAATGTAAACGCGATGGCCATACTGACTACTCAGTCAGAGCAGAGGGCAGTGTAACACTAGAAATGTCCCCCTTTTGAAGGATATCCAGCAGCCACTGCTCTTACTCGGGCGAGTGGACTACTGTTTGTCACTGTGTTGTAATTAGCCTATGAACTGGATCTGCGCTGTAGGATTCTCCTAAATATGTTTGTGTTTTGCTGACGGACTGTGAAGATGGTTTCCCAAAGCTAGGCCTGAGGGAGAAGATGGCACCTGCCGGAAAGACGGATAAATCCCCACATTTTTTGCAGCGTTTTTTTTTTTTAGGCCTAGTAGTCAGCTATGTGTGTTGGCTGAGAGTAGCCTCCGTGTGCTGAGGGGCTAATCGGCGCAGCACTATCCCCCCCGTTCTCTCCTGGGACGCACGCCTCCATGTGAGCAGCAGCAGCTGTGGGGGTCTAACTCACCCCTCTGGTCCGTCATTACCAGACCCCCCCCGTGGGGCGGTAGACGGGGAGGACCTCAGGCCGAGAGGGCGGAGAAGCTTGACCATTTACTTCACAACCATTACTTAAGTAAGCCGTTTGGCTACTGTTATGTCTACCCAGTCGATCCTTCTGCTTTCCCGACCTAGCCTAAACAATGGTTTTGTCTTCATGACTGTGTAAAGACAGTTGTTATACATTCATGTT
The DNA here is from genome assembly GCF_029448725.1 of Salvelinus fontinalis. Taxonomy (NCBI): domain Eukaryota; kingdom Metazoa; phylum Chordata; class Actinopteri; order Salmoniformes; family Salmonidae; genus Salvelinus; species Salvelinus fontinalis. Next base: position 46,668,006 of record NC_074697.1, on the reverse strand, counting down.
AATGGCGTCTGTTACAGCATGTGGTCCTTATGGCGGGGGAGGGGAATCAGGAAAAGTGTAACCTTCCCTTCTACCCCGGGACGACCAGAATAAAGTATCACAGTTTTGCTATGACAGCTTAGCTCACCCAGTGTAAAGTTCTTCCCCTGACTGTGTGTGTGCGTTCGTGTCACCTCACAGGAATGTGGGTCAGTCGGTCTGTCTGCTGGCTCCTCAAGCAGCATGTAGATGGTAATCAGCCCTGTGTGTTGACACCTACGTACCTGACGCCACTCGTTACGCCTGTGTGGCCCAGGTAAATAGGCATGTGTTACTCTGGAAACCGTGTGTGTTTGTACTGTGTGTGTTTGTACTGTGTGTGTGTTTACTGTGTGTGTGTGTGTACTGTGTGTGTGGGGGGGACACAGAGTGGGATTTAGGCCTATCTTCTGCTCCGTGTGTTAGCATAGCTGCGTTCTCTTTAAAAGCGTGTCTAGTATATGTGTGGAATTTGGGCTGGGAGCTGCTAGGGTCCTCAATATACAATATCATGACACTTGGGTGCCAATACGATATGTATTGCGATTTTTCACGATTCTATATGTGTTGTGATTCGATACGATCGTTTTATTGTGACGTTCCAAACATATGGCTCCTCAAATGTCTGCTGCAGAGGGACAAGCCCTGAGAAAACGAGTTTTGATCAGTCATGGGAATAAAAGTGTTAAACTAATTGGCTCCCTATTTAAAAAGATGGAGAACAAGCTAAAGAAGGAAAAATACTGCCGTTTTGGTGTGCAGGTACAGCAAAGTAGCGCAAAAATAATATTGTAATATTGTCAAAACGAAACGATATGTCGTCCCAAAAAATATCCCGATATGTAACTAAGGATTATTTTCCCCCAATCACTATGTGGAATGCTCAAAAAATGCAGAATGTTTTTTTTTAAAGCATGGAGGCTAGATTATATTAGGAAAACGGACACAGTAACAGATGTTGAAACCTGAGGAATGCGTATTTAAGGGTACGGTTACCATGACGTCTTTGATGAATGTAGTGCAGTTTAAAACACGTTGTATTGCGTGTTTTAAAGCAGTAAGGCATGTGGCTGTTCATCTTTACACGCCTGAGTTCCAAATATGTCTTAATGGTCGCCCGAGCGTGTGTTTATTTGTTTTTATGCACGTGATGTCAGAATGCACTCGCTGTTCCAAAATGTGATTGTTACGCAACATGACAGTTAACACGCGCTGCTCTCAAACCAAGACATGCTGCCTGCTATTTATCTATGTTTCCACTTGTCAATTTCAAATTATTTTCTAACAACAGTTTGAAGTGAGGTGTGTGTGTCGCCTCCTCATGAATTCACATAGAAGTAGCCCATTTCACTGTTGCGGACAATTTATGTTTGAGGCTTTACTGAGCCGGACAAACTTCTCACTTGAAGGAGAGCCCAAGTTCTTCCCCAGTGTTTCCGCAGATCAAGTATGCAGACATTTGCGCAGACTTGCATAAACTTTTCCCACCTGCCACATTTTCTGGCTGGCGCTTGCATTGCATTCATTGTTGTTTTCCTTGCAAATAATATTGGACGTGTGCGTTTCAATCAAAGTAAGTGCCTTATTTTCTGTATATCGTGTTGGTGTTTCTACTGTAGCTTACAGTATGTATATATGGAGCGTCATGTATTTACAGATTTATTCACGGTTTCAAGTACTAGTGACAAATCATGCATTCTGATTATTGCATAGATTGAAATGGACACCTGTGATGTAAATTTACTTTTTTGAAGGTTGTACTGATTATGATGAGCTAATGCTAAGCTGTTTGCCAGCTATGTGTGGCGCCATGTTTGTTGACATTATACAAAGCATTCTTGGTGTCACGTAAACGTCTGTCAGACCAAAGATGTTATAACAAAATGCGGTTAAGGAAGGGTTCACTCGTTTTTTTTTATAAACTTCCAGAAGGGAAGTGAATGATGGTTGATGACACACCCCCTTCAACATCCGTACTACAAACAGACCCAACTCATCTTGTAACCTATTATCTTTTGTTGACGCGAAAAAACAAACATTGCGGTGCGCACAAATTACCCATCGTCGGATTACTTTCGATTTTTATAAGGTATTTTACTACATTTTTTTCAATCAATGGTGAGCTCACCCGTGCTGTGATGAATTGTAAATAGTAGCTATTTGCTATTAGCTAATTAATATTGTGGTTTGTCAGCCGAGAGTTTTCTAAATATGACCGCTTGTGTTAAGTCAATATTTCCTCAATTAGCGCTAGGACTAATGTAGTCTACATTTTATGATTTGGATGATTGTGTTAGGCTGTCGCTACTTTTATTTATTTATTTACCCCTTTTTTCTCCACAATTTTGTGGTATCCAATTGGTAGTTAGTCTTGTCTCATCGCTGCAACTCCCGTACAGACTCGGGAGAGGCGATGGTCGCGAGCCGTGCGTCCTCCAAAACACAACCCAACCAAGCCGCACTGCTTTTTGACACAGTGCCCACTTTTCCCGGAAGCCAGCCGCACCGATGTGTCGGAGGAAACGCCATGCTCCTGGCGACCGGAGTCGCTAGTGCGCAATGAGACAAGGATACCCCTGCCGGCCAAACCCTCCCCTAACCAGGACGATGCTGGGCCAATTGTGCGCCGCCCCATGGGTCTCCCGGTCGCGGCCGGCTGCGACAGAGCCTGGACTCGAACCCAGAATCTCTAGTGGGACAGCTACTTAGACCACTTTGCTGCCCTTTGCTGTCACTACTTCGGTCAATGTCTGAACACTGCATCCAAAAATATACTGTTCACATTGAGGACTTAACGGTGTAAAGTTTCAGTGAAACAGCTGTGGCCAGCTCAAATGCTGACTGTTGCGTCAATCGAAACTGGACGTTCTAATCACACCGGTTTAAGTGTACACTGCAGGGACCACTGTAGAATGATCACACCCGTTTGTTGGTACGTGTCAAGCCTTCTCACACAGAGATATCGAGGAAGCTAGCTGGGAGAAGAGAGCGAGAGAGAAGGGAGTCAAGGGACACAGAAGAAATATAGGAGGGCGAGATTCAAGGGATAGAGGAGAGATGTGAGCTGGAGAAGGGGGTGAGAGACGGATGGAAAGAGAGAGGGAGAGATGGAGAGCCAGAGGATGACTCCGAGATCGGAGAGGAGGCGGGGTCAAGGACTGCTGGGCCTCTGTAGGAGCAGCAGCAGTTCTGTGATGGTGCATCACTCTAAAAGCCTCAGTCGATCTCTCCTATCTGATTCATCACGGAGTCCTTGGTCTGTCAGGCTCTGGTCTCGCCTCGTGTTGAAATGCACTCTTCCTCTCTCTCCCTCACACACTGAAATCCCCTTGTGCTTTCTCACTGTCCATTCATTTACTTTTCCTTTACAGGCTCTTCTCTGACTGCAGTCCTACTAGGTTCCTAACTTACTATGTTCTCGTTCCCTCTGGCTATTTTCATTTTTTTCCCATCTTCTGTTATACTGACCTTCCCCCCTCTTCCATTCTTGTTTCCGCTATTTCTCTGCTCTTTCTACACTGTCATCATTTTTCTGTTGGCTCCTTTACCCTATCTCTCTCTTATTCCCCCTCTCTCCCCCTAGAGATTTGAACAAAGGTGATACTGATACGTGAGTGCAAGTGGGAGGCTAACCACTTTTCCTCTACCGTGTGTCTGCGTGCATGCTTGTTATATTCCTCTTCCCCTACCTGTAGTGATAAGGACATATTTTGTAATTAACATATTGCGGAGTGGATGATAGGACATCTATTTATCGCTCAGGTTATGTGTTCTGAATGCTCAACGCCTCACGCCTACATCACAACTCTTTCTGTGTGTCCAGGGTTGTCATGGAAACCGACTGCACAGCAATCCAGTGTGAGCGGAGTGTTGTATATACACACACACACACACACACACATACATACATACATACATACATACATACATACAACACAGCATTCCCTGAGATGCTCATGGTAGATGGTGGCGGTGCCCCTTACCACAGATCTAGGATCAGATAGATTTCCCCCCCCCCCCCCAACTCCATTTCCAACCTTAAAGTGGGTAAGTGCTTCCATCTACTCCTTGAAATTCAGCTATTACCTTTCACCCACTTTTCATGTGATTAGTCCGGTACTTCTCACAGCAGTAGCCCCCATCATACTGTAGGCAGAGAGACAGCACAGCGCCACGCGTCACACACTGGAGAGACATCCAGCAGAGGTAGGAGTTCTCTCATGCAGTTCTGATCAACCCTCCTATTTCCATTCAAATAGAGTGTGTGGGGGGGGGGGGGTGTAGAGGAAATAGGAGGAATAAAAGGATTAAAGCGTGGCAATCCCACCTCCCTGTGTTTTAGTATGAATGGGGCTGCCCACCCCTCCCTGCAGGGGGTCCCTCCCTGCCTGCAGCACACTTTCGGGCTTAATAGTGAAGGTTGCTCGATGGTGGTGCTATTAGAGAAGGAAACTGTTTTAGATGCACACAATGCCTTTTAACACGCCTAGCACTGTCTCTCTCTAGCTGATAAAGGTTTGACGCAGGGCAGTGTTCCTTATCGCTGGTTCTGTAGAGGGATATGCATTTGCTTTGAACCAACCCTTTTTCTAACTGACCACCGGTGTCATTGTTGACCTTTCGATGCATTCTTTAACGGTGTTGGCGACATAGAAATATAATCTAGAATATACACTGCTCAAAAAAATAAAGGGAACACTTAAACAACACAATGTAACTCCAAGTCAATCACACTTCTGTGAAATCAAACTGTCCACTTAGGAAGCAACACTGATTGACAATAAATTTCACATGCTGTTGTGCAAATGGAATAGACAAAAGGTGGAAATTATAGGCAATTAGCAAGACACCCCCAAAAAAGGAGTGATTCTGCAGGTGGTGACCACAGACCACTTCTCAGTTCCTATGCTTCCTGGCTGATGTTTTGGTCACTTTTGAATGCTGGCGGTGCTCTCACTCTAGTGGTAGCATGAGACGGAGTCTACAACCCACACAAGTGGCTCAGGTAGTGCAGTTCATCCAGGATGGCACATCAATGCGAGCTGTGGCAAAAAGGTTTGCTGTGTCTGTCAGCGTAGTGTCCAGAGCATGGAGGCGCTACCAGGAGACAGGCCAGTACATCAGGAGACGTGGAGGAGGCCGTAGGAGGGCAACAACCCAGCAGCAGGACCGCTACCTCCGCCTTTGTGCAAAGAGGTGCACTGCCAGAGCCCTGCAAAATGACCTCCAGCAGGCCACAAATGTGCATGTGTGCGCTGAGTAGGGCTGTTACGGTGACCATATTGATGGCAGTCAAATTCCATGTGACCGTTTAGTCTCGGTAATTAGGCTTCTCCAAGCTCTGATGCTGCTGATGGTCATTAGTAGCCTACGAAACGCACTAACTGCCTGGTACTCCGCTTTCTATTGTCCCTCTAATCACTCTGACATCAATGTAAATGTAATTGAAAATCTAAGCAAACACTTCATGAGAGACCGTGAGCTCATGTTGCGCAACATTTCTATAAGCTATGCAATTGGTGGTTGTGATGAATTTTTACTAGGATTAAATGTCAGGAATTGTGAAAAACTGAGTTTAAATGTATTTGGCTAAGCTATATGTAAACTTCCGACTTCAACTGTATTTACAACAGGAATGTAGCCTACCTGACTGGCATGAAAATTAACCATGGGAAAAGCGTCCTCCATTCACTATTTAAGTGCATAGATTATGTATTTTTGTCACTGTTCTGAGACCGGTGTGTGACCTTTTTCAAAACATAGTCGCGTACTTCATGTAGCCAAGCCCGTAGACCTATATGTTTTGATAAGGTTTGTATCACAAGTAAAGTGGCCAAATAACTTCTTAAAATTAGAGCCTAACTCGCATACATAGGCTGATCGTGAGTTTCAAGTTTTAGGGAAGATCATTTTCACCATAAACATGCACCTTTTTATAATAAAGCGTTACGTGTTCTCAAATCTCATTTGTCGTCACTTTTGAGAACAGCGCAAATGCAATCGAAAATCACATCAAACACATCATCCAAACAGCCTATAATACTTTAAAAACTCACCTCACTGTGATCAATTTCAAGAAAGAAGTTCAACAGCAGGTTGAAACAGTGTAAAAGAAATGGACAGAGGCTTCTAAGGTGATTATTAATTCAAAACGCCGATATGCATCTTAGTTTATGCATATGCATAGGCTTATGAGCCCAAGCCCCCCTCCCCCAAAAAATGAATAAAAATGATGCTTGTGCCATTATACGATACGTAGCATACCGCATATTACGCACGGCAGAAAAACATAAAACTAAACTGATTTAAGATGTCTTTGATACATAATTGGTCTAGCCTTTTGAGTGTGGGCTGTTATTGTGCATACTGGATGGATTGGTTACCTTATGCTACACTCCAACATGCACATCCATGAGCCTGGGAGAGAACGTATAGCCCTAGGCCATGCTGTTGGTTCATTGATTATGCAGAGCGGCTTAGTTAGCCTACAAATAATTAATTTGATTTTGAATAGCCTAGTAATAAGGAATTTGTTAAATTTTCATAATTAATTGGGTGTCATATTACCTTTTAGCTATACCGCATGAGACCGGGAGTATTTTGCATGACAATAACCCGGCGGACAAAGTTTCATGACCGCCACAGCCCTAGTAAAGACATTTTGTGAGGCAGAATGTGCCAGTGGAATCAGATTTTGTGGCTGCGGAATCTAGTGGAAACCAGACGGGTGGCGAGGGAGATGAAGAAGTAGATTTTTTTGGTGACGAGGGAGGCAAAGGGAACTAATAACGTTTTTGGTGACAATCAGCTTTAAAATCAGCATATTTTGCTTTATGGTTTGCATATCACAAACAAAGCAATTAGGGTAGTGGATTCAGGTGTAAGCTAGCAAGGAAAGTTAGCCTACAAATAAAGATGGAAGCTACACGTATAGTCTTGCATTGTTAAAGTATTCTATCGTGTATGGACATTTGTTTTGCGAACAGTCATGAACAGTTTCAACATTTCTTAATTCCGTTATTCAAGTGTGTTAACTTCTGCGCAGCATGAGTGGGGAGCTAACGAGGCAGCTCGAATAAGTAGAGCAGGCAATTGCTCTTTGCACTATAAAGGGACTGCACTGATTAGACGTAATCCTCTGAATCACGTGAGACACATTTGACAGTACCGAATGTAACAACAATTATAGTATCGAACAGGTTTTTGTTTTGAAAAAGTACAGAAGTTTTGGTATACCTTGCAACACTAATGTAGGGGCGGCAGGTAGCCTGGTGGGTAGGAGTGTTGGGCCTGTGTCCCAAAGGTTGCTGGATCGAATCCTCGAGCCGACAAGGTTGAAATCTGTCATTCTGCCCCTGAGCAAAGCAGTTAACCCACTGTTCCCCGTGCGCCGATGACGTCGATTATGACCTCTCTGATTCAGATGGGTTGGGTTAAATGCGGAAGACACATTTCAGTTGAATGCATTCAGTTGTACAATTGACTAGGTATCCCCCTTTCCCTAATGTGTAGGCTACCGGAGCATCTTTTTTTAATGGGGTGCACTCACACAAACTGTTTTATTAAAATGTTGAATGTGGTGGTCTATCCTTTTAGACTTATGTAGCAAAGCCTTTATTCATTGTTGAATTAGGTCTGTTTTTTTTCTCTGAAAATGAATCCTCTCCCAAGAAATCGAACTCTAATGTACGTTCGGATTTTCAAATAACCGTTCCCATCCCTAGCAGAAATGAATTCATATAATACAATGGCAGTGACATAACACAGCTGAAAAAGTCTCAACATTCTAACAGGGTAAAGAACAGCGTACATTGTACAGGCCACGTCAGCCAGGGTGTGATTACACCAACACTTTGATGCATCTTACAGGGCTTTCACACTAAATTGGTTTGGCACGTTTCCCCCCCCTTAGTTCGGTTCGTTTGGACTGGTGTGAACACTATCCTCACTCGAGAGCGCACTAAACAACGCACCATGGTTCGTTCAGAAGGGTGGTCTCAGCCCGATTCCATTCGTACCATGGTTAGGTTCACTGCTGGTGAGAACACAGTCCAGGCCAAACACGGGGAGAAAACATTTTATGAAATGCATGCAGAACTGTAATTTGATATTTTCATGCAGAATCTCAAATTATTATTATTATTGATTAGGGAAGATGGGGGCTATACCGGGTTATAAGCTACTGAATATAGCTACTATTGCGCCATTTTTAGCGAAAGGAATATGACGTTTGGGATACACGTGCTATGCTTCTTGATAATCAGAGGGATTTAATGTGAGCATTTTCCTCCGATAAACGAATGAGTTGCATGAACATGTGGTTTTGTTTTAGGCATTTTAGTTTGTTGGACATTTGGCAATGTGATACCAACCGGACCGAATGTGGGGGAGAGGGGATACAATAACAATGGAACTCCGATTCGAACTATAGCTCAGAACTGTGTGTAAACGCCCTTACAGTTGCGTTGACAAACCCATTAGATGACTGGGACGGCTCCTCTTCAAACTGGTTGGAATATGGAACGACTTAAGTAGCACTTTAGTAGCGCTCGCACACACGGCAAACCTTCTAAAATATTAATGCAGTCGGAGTTTGGAGTAATCCATTTCAATCGCAGCACAAGGTGTATGGCAGGCGGGCGGAAGGAAGGCCGCTCATTCCTTCTCTCCTCTGCGGCTCACCACGGAGCAGAGCAGCGCTGGATCAACCACTAATGACATGCAAAGTACGATTTGCATGTCCTCTTTGAAACGCGCCTGGTCTCTAATTCAGGCCGGGCCCAGTCGCACTGTGTTCAGCGTGCTGAGAGAGATGTTTAATTACCCTGCTCTGCTGTAGGAGGTGATGGTTACTGAGCTGCTCTAAGATGCAGGGACATAACTGACCATGTTCACTGAGCCTCCTGTACAGCCGTATACAGCACACACGTTCATATTACACAGTGCACACACAGGCAGGCGCAAACGCGCTCATTCACACTCCTACGTACACACTCTTGGAAGCATAGCTACTTCACAGATCACAGGTACCAAGAAGCCCAGTCATCATACTCATAAGTCAAGAACATGCACTCGATTTCCTGATAGATCCATCTCTCCACACACACACACACACACACACTCTCTCTCCCTCTCCCTCTCCCTCTGCCTCTGCCTCTCTGCCTCTGCACTGGGCTTGACTTTCTTTTCTCTTTTGTTTGATGGTCATTCTGTCTGGCAGGCACTGCAACCACAGAGAAGGACTCCAGTACTACATATACAGCTGCTGTCCTATTTTAGAAAGATGCACACACAGGAGGCTATATGGAGTGTGTTCATTTCTTTGTGTTTGTTATAATGGAATGTATGCTAGGCTATTAGCCTACATTCCTTTAAGCCCCATGGTCTAGGTGTTGCATTTATACATTTCAACCCTGATAGGCTTCCCAGTGACCCTACTCCATGGGCTCAAATGTTCGCCATGGCTGGAAAGTTTTCACTTTTCATTAGATTTTTTTCCCGGAAGTTGGGGAGGTCTAAACTGTAAATCCATGCTGACTCTGCAGGCTATATTCAGGACTGGCTCTTGGCGCTGGATACTATACTCTCCTGTAGTTTTTAGTCGATACACGCACACACACACTCATGGCACGCGCGCACACACACACAATGTCTCTCCCCACCCCCACACACACATTTACTAAGAGATTGTTATGCTGTGCGTCGCGGAGTAAGTGGACCGGAATTGATCAGTATTGATTGGTACTGTATTGTCCGACGGTAATGGGCCTCCCCCTCAGGACATTTTAGCAGTGTCTGACTCCCCCTCCCCCATCTCAGCGCAATCAACCTCACTAGGGTTGGGCGATATTACAATAGTATCGTATAGCCATCGTGGATGGCGACGACATCGTGATGTGACAGACGATGGTTTAGACTATTTGAACTTGACTGGAGCCGCGCAGCAATGAACGGAGTGGTACAGCACACAAGCGACATTCCGAGTAATTTGCCAATTCCAATTTGCTATATAGCCTATTTGTTTCATTAAATATGTTAAAGAAAGCAAGGGAGGAATGTAGGCTAGAGAGTAAAGCCGGGACTATACCAGTATCGCGATACACGTAAGTATGGTGGCAAGGAAACAAAACACAACGCGGATTTAACTTCTTTAGGAAAACGGCCCTAAATGTTGGAAACATTCATTATGTTGTCATCCAGAGTAACATTTATGTATTTCCTAAGCCATAGCACACAATATATTACATACAGCGGGTTTATAAGGGTTTTTAACGAGTTACGTCTGCTTTGTGTTCATTTTTTTAAAAAATATCGCAGTAATGGTATCGTCCCGGCCCTACTAGACCGAGCGGAGAATTCCAACAAAGCCGTGCAAAATGTCCATTCTCTTTCGGGAAGACCTGTAGCCTTCACATAAAGCTTGTTGTTTTTGTCAGCCAATCAGAGCGACGCTACAGTCGAAGAAGCTACATGTGTAGCTAGTGAAGTGAGATCTCACTAATAAACTGCAAGAGTAACGAAAAATTACAGAATTAAACGTTGGCAAAGTGAGAGATGAGCTACCAACAGGTTGGCAATCGTTTGGAGTTGGGGGAATGCACAGCATGTAGACTCAATTGGTTACCTAGCTGGCTACGTTAGCTTAGATAAGTCCTAGTAGCCTAGAGAGGCTAACGGACGGTGAATTCATTTGAAGTAAATCACTTTTTGACAGCATCCCTTTTGATTTGAACAAAACTTTCCATACATACCCATGGAAGAAGTGGCCAGAAAGGGATTTTTTGGACCTGAATGCCAAAACATAAGAGATAAAGGTGCTCAAAGTTGACCCGTTTTGCATACTCCACCATACCATGAGACATCCATGCCTTCATCACTGGGGGCATATGTTTTGTTAATATTTGTTTTCAACCTTTTTTTTATGTCAATTATCAAGATTCAGACCCCTTGACTTTCTCCACATTTTGTTATGTTACATTCTTATTCTAAAATGGATTAAAAAAAAAAAAAAAAAATGTAATGACAAAAGCGAAAACAGGTGTTTAGAAATGTTTGCAAATGTATTAAAAATAAAAACAGATACCTTACCCTTTGCTCTGAGACTCGAAATTGAGCTAAGGTGCATCCTGTTTCCATTGATCATCCTTGATGTTTCTACAACTTGATTGGCGTACACCTGTGGTAAATTCAATTGATTGGACATGATTTGGAAAGGCACACACCTGTCTATATAAGGTCCCACAGTTGACAGGGCATGTCAGAGCAAAAACTAAGCCATGAGGTCGAAGGAATTGTCTATAGAGCTCCGAGACAGAATTGTGTCGAGGTACAGATCTGGGGAAGGGTACAAAAAATGTCTGCAGGATTGAAGGTCCCCAAGAACACAGTGGCCTCCATCATTCTTAAATGGAAGAAGTTTGGAACCACCAAGACTCTTCCTAGAGCTGGTCGCCCGGGTAAACTGAGCAATCGGGGGAGAAGGGCCTTCGTCAGGGAGGTGACCAAGAACCCGATGGCCACTCTGACAGAGCTCCAGAGTTCCTCTGTGGAGATGGGAGAACCTTCCAGAAAGACAACCATCTCTGCAGCACTCCAACAATCAGGCCTTTATGGTAGAGTGGCCAGACGGAGCCACTCCTCAGTAAAAGTCAGATGACAGCTCGCTTGGAGTTTTCCAACAGGCACCTAAAGGATTCTGACCATGAGAAACAAGATGCTCTGGTCTGATGAAACCAAGATTGAACTATTTGGCCTGAATGCCAAGCGTCACGTCTGGAGGAAACCTGGCACCATCCCTACGGTAAAGCATGGTGGTGGCAGCATCATGTTGTGGGATGTTTTTCAGTGGCAGGGACTGGGATATACGTCAGGATCGAGGGAAAGATGAGCGAAGCAAGTAGAGATCCTTCACGAAAACCTGCTCTGACTGGGGCTCATCTTCCATCAGGTTCATCTTCCATCAGGACAACGACCCTAAGCACACAGGCAAGACAATGCAGTAGTGGCTTCGGGACAGGTGTGCCAAGCTTGTAGCGTCATACCCAAACAGAATCCATGCTGTAATCGCTGACAAAGTTGCTTCAACAAAATACTGAGTAAATGCTCTGAATACTTATGTAAATGTGATATTTCTGTTTGTTTTTTTATACATTTGCAAAATGTTCTATAAACCTGTTTGCTTTGTCATTATGGGGTATTGTGTATATATTGAGGGGGGGGGGGATTATTTAATCAATTTTAGAATAAGGCTGTAACGTAACAAAATGTGGAAAAAGTCAAGGGGTCTGAATTCTTTCCGAATGCACTGTATGTTGTCGTTTACGCTTCGAACACACCGACAGGGTCTTGGCGCAAAATAGTATGCAGCATCATCTGGATATGTATGCAACAAAGTTCAACATTCACCTTCTGCTACCATTTCTGTCAAGCCATCTACGCATACAGTTTGACGCATAAATCCAACGTATGCACCACACCGAACGCACTGCAACTGCCTCTGCAACGCAATGCTGCAAGGCAAACACAGCGTTTAATTGCAAATTAATGTAATTCTGGTGTACCAAAATGCAATGACTCTGTCGGTGGGTTCGAAGCGTTAGACCCTACTTTATATCCTCTGAGGTTTTTGTGTTGTGCCTGCCATCGGTGGAGACACAACATGCTCTTGAATACAGGGTGGGTGTCATTTCAATCATAGAATGGACCTATCACTTCAGACCACTGCAATTCATCTCGTACACCTTGACTTTTTATTTTATTGTGTAAATATTTTTGTAAATAAATAAATACAAATATTTGTTTTTACAAATTACTATCACAAAGATGGCCGCTGGTCCAACCACCATAACGTAAATGGTCATTTCTATTATCTATATTTCTATGATTTCAATAGGTTTCCTAATGAAGGATTAACAGTGCAATTTAAAACAACAGATATTCCCATTCTCTGGGTGGACCTCCAACCATCTTTGTGGTACCATTTGAAAGTTATTGAAATTTGATTACAAAATGGGTTTGACAACCCTGTTTGTAAGCTTTTCAATTATATCATTCTCAAGCGTTTATCTTTTCCATTGATGAAGACATGTCTCATGGTATGGTGGGAGCTCTTATCTCAATGTGTTTCGTCCAAAAAGTCGCTTTCGGCACACTTCTACAATGGGCAAATATGTATGGACGGTTTTGTTCAAATCGAAAGGGGTGTTGTCAAAAAGTGATTGAATTCACATGGATTTAGGCTACCCTGTAGTCAAGACAGGCCCTGTCACATGGGATGATCATTTCTTCTTCTCTCTGTCTCCCATCTGCTCCTATCTCGCACACCCCGCCCATCCATCTTTGCTCCATGTGCGCGCTACACAGCCACAGACACACACCCACCTGTCACATCCTGAAGCTGCCTCCGCCAGTAAGGATATTAGAAAATATTTGCCTCCCACGTAGGCTCTGCCCATTTAAACAACATATTTTGTCATAATTTGTCCTGTTGTGAATGTGATTTCACTATAGCCTAATTGTGGTTATAGCAGGTTTTTGTTTTCCCGCCCAATTGTATTTTTTTGAGGGGTTGGCCATTTGTATATCACAGTGTTTTATGAGTACATAATCACGATCGGACAAAAGTTGACATCGCCCAACCATAAACCTCACCCCTGCCCTCCCCCATATTTGATCACCCCACCCTCTTGCATACCCTTTCACATCATTCACTCCGGTTCCGAGCAACCCAACACCATTTTTTTTACCGAGCCTACATCAACCCTGTTCCTCATCCCACTACTTTGTAGCCTACCCTCGGCTTGCCCCCAGTCCTACAACCTCCACCGACACACACCGACCTCCCCATGCACTGGCACTAGCACTCTGAGTGCAGGAGTCCCCTGGCTCACCCTGCTGCTGTCGTTTTGTTCAGGAGAGCATTCCGGTGCACAGGAAGAGGAAATCAGGAAGTACGGAGGGGCAGGGCATTGGCACGGTGGGGGAGGTCAAGGATACAGAGGGATAGTCATCAAGGACGAGGTTGAGGGTGAGTGAGAGAAATACAGAGAGACATGGGAAGAAAAGGGGGAAAGATCGAGAAAAACAGAGAGCGAGAGAGAGGAATGAAGGTGTCCGCATGCTTCCCAGCCAAAACAGTTCGGAAGAGTTTGCATATATTATAGGGACATTTTGTGACAGTTAATTTTCGACTTTAGTCGTTTTTTCCCTACTGTTCGGGCACACAATTTCTTTTCTCTCTCGACAAGTCAAAGTCGGTAGTCGGAGTCTACACGTAGGGATTCTTCAATGAAGTCTTTGTCATTCAACGAAAGGGACGACTTGTTTTCATGCCCATTTCTTGAATCGAGAAATACTGCACCAGACAGCTTAGTTAGATGTAAAATTGCGTGAATAAATGGACACAGTAGTATTGCTTTTTTTTCTCGTTTTCCAAGCGAAGGTCTTTAAGGGACTATGCAAACACACTTGTTCGGTGCCAGCGGCTAGGTGCCAGCCGAACTGAAGCATGGTGGTGCCTTAAGAGGAAGAGAAGGGGAGAAGGAAACATATGAGTGTTGTAGAGAGAACTGGTGAGTTTGTGTATTTAGGAGACTATGGTGTGTGCCGCTGAGTGGTTGGATGTAGGCCTCGTGTGTGTTTAAGACACAGACAGAGCCCCTGGCATCCACGTCTCATCACACAATAGACTCACTGCTGGACTGATGAGCCTGGAACTGACAACAGACACACACACACACACACACACACACACACCCCTCTGCCGGACTGTACCCACTCAACTCCTCACACATCTTCCATCCATATCAGAGCTCAGTCAGCCTACTTGGAATGTTATTACCGGTTAACAAATAAACCTTATGAATCTACTAAAGTAAAGTAGCAAAATGTAATGTTTTGCGGTGTGTTTCTCTTTGGAAAGATCTTCCCAATTGTGGCAGTGTAGCTTTCCTCTGGCTACCTGGAGGCTTTGTCAGGGCTCTCTGATGTTTCACTCAAAATGTCCCCCGTTAAACTTTTAAACAACCGGTAGTTGTCTCTTCGGTTCCCTAATAACAGAGAGCAGTAGTTCTAACTTCTTACCATTTGTTCCTCTTGTGTTCCAGGCAGCAGAGCGGTGCTAAACTTCCCCTGTCCCCGCCTCACTGATCCCCTGTGAGTCAACACACACACGGACCACGCCCGATTCAGCCGCACAGCTGACGCCTGGAGGAGGTAGGCTAAATGAGGAACAACAATGTGTGTGCGCACGTATGTGTTCGTAACACTGTTATTTTACAGCAGCAGGGCAATACGTGGTCGGCTGTATAAGTGAAGGAAGTCACGGAAAGTGTGTTGCATGATTTGTGTCCCTATCTGCAGATTTTTATTGCCTTCAGATGACAGCTTGAAAGACTGGTTCAATACTCAGCGAAACTCCCCACCTCCCACCAGTAGAGTTTGGGGGTTCATTTGCATAGTCGGCACGGGACTGTTTTGATTGGTTAGTGCCTGCTTCTGTCTATGCGTCCGTTTGTTGTAGCCTGAATGTTGACAACATTTTTATGTGGTTCTACTCTTATTGAGAGATTGAATGTGGTCGTAAGTGTGTATGTTCGCACACGAACCCATTAGGGACACTGGAAGTCTTCTGTGCGACCAGCCTTAACCTTGGGGCATCACCTGATCCTCTGTTATGTAACAGCCGTCCTGCGTGTTGTCAATGTTAACAGCCAGGGGGAGGTTAAGGGGTGTGTTTGACGTCTGTGGCTGAGTCTGAGTCTTAGGCCCTATTCCCACTACGAGAGATGCGGCGTGGCTAAAGAGATTTCTACTTTTCAGTTCACATTTACATCCTTGCTTTGCCTTTCGTTGTGGCTGGCAAAGCGTCATTCTTGGGTCGCAGTTCAAATTGACCCTAAATATCACAGTAGCCACTAGCCAGTAAGCACAATTTATTTAACAATCTGAGAAACTTTTCTTCTGAAATATAATACACTATTGAATAATACAACCAAACCAGATTACACTCTTGAATAATGCAACAATTGACAAGCGCGGTTTATTTTCTCATCCGTCCGTATTCAATTAGTTGAAAATACACAACTAGGCCTCCCGGGTGGCGCAGTGGTCTAGAGCACTGCATCGCAGTGCTAACTGCGCCACCAGAGTCTCTGGGTTCGCCCCCAGGCTCTGTCGCAGCCGGCCGCGACCGGGAGGTCCATGGGGCGACGCACAATTGGGCTAGCGTCGTCCGGGTTAGGGAGGTAGAGATTTCCTTGTCTCATCGCGCTCCAGCGACTCCTGTGGCGGGCTGGGCGCAGTGCGCGCTAACCAAGGGGGCCAGGTGCACGGTGTTTCCTCCGACACATTGGTGCGGCTGGCTTCCGGGTTGGAGGCGCGCTGTGTTAAGAAGCAGTGCGGCTTGGTTGGGTTGTGCCTCGGAGGACACATGGCTTTCGACCTTCGTCTCTCCCGAGCCCGTACGGGAGTTGTAGCGATGAGACAAGATAGTAATTACTAGCGATTGGATACCACGAAAATTGGGGAGAAAAGGGGATAACATTTAAAAAAAAAAAAAAAAAAAATACACAACTAACTCCTGTTGGCTAGCTATCTAACAAACAACATTCTTCATGATCAAGTAACGTCAGCATATCAATAATGAACGTTTACCCCTCCCGTACTAACAAAAGTACATTCACGTTATCATACAGCGTCATTCATATTATAATATAGGCTACACAGCTAGGCAACGTCATCTAGCAAACTAGTTAGCTAGCTTGACAAGATCATTTCTGCATCCTCCTCACATCAACGTGCTGTCTGTTAGCCGAATGCTGACGTTTAGCTGAACCATAGCTAGACGGGAGCTCTTAGGCTTACACTAGCGTATTAGCGCTACTTAGAACAAACCAGATAAAAGCCAATTGCGTCTGACAACGTTGAACATTTCATAATGTAACCGGCTGTTTCTACAATTTCAGGTAAAAAAATAGAGGGTATTTTTGCAAAAAGTCTTAAGCAGGAAATCTTTTTTTTTCTCTCCTGATTTTTTGTGCTGCCTCTACCTCTTACTCATATGAAATAGATCTACACTTAACCATATAGTCCTGGTTTTACTGTACTGGTAATAGTCACTTAAATGCACTACGTCCGATAGGCCTGTGAGTTGCCTGGGACCTCACGGTATGATATCACGTTACTTAGGTGTCGATACGATATGTATTGCGATTCTATATGTATTGTAATTCAATACTGGGATTTTTGAGATTCCACGGTCCAAACATATTGCTCACCATATGTGTGCTGCAGAGGGACAAGAGAGAGCCATGAGAAAACAAGTTTTGAGAAGTCATGGAAATAAGTGCTTTAAAAAAAAAACTGCCTCCCTATTTATAAAGATGGAGAACGAGCTATGAAGCCAACCAGCGCAAAAATAATAATAAGATATTGTAAAAACGATATGTTGTATATTCAAAAATAATATCATGATATGTAGCTATCGATTCCCCCCTCCCCCCCATCACTAACGACCGAGGCGAGTCATGTTCCTATTCAGTCCGAAAGTCGAGTACTGCGTCTGAATCCACTGTAGCCCTACTAAGCTACACCACAGACTTCTAGAGGTAGCGATGCAGTTGGCTGCTGTTAGCGTTCCCTCTTTCTGAGTCTGAGAATTCCCCCTGTTCTCTAAAGTGGCTGTCTACCCCAGGGGAAAGGCCCAGCACTAGGTTGCACCACAGCTGTAGATTAAAGTGGTAGTAAATTGAAGTCGATGCAAAGGTCTCAGTGAAATGATGATGAATGCTTTATTTGCATAGCTGATTGGGGTTAAAAGTACCACTGGCTCTGCATGACGGCCTCGGGTCACGCTTTAGAAATGAGCTGTAACAGTAAGTCTGTTTTTAAACCTGAACCAATGGTGTGTAGATGAGGGCTCAACTCTCTCAGACAGGGGGTTCAGATGTTGCATGGCCTTGTGCTGATGTGTAAATCTTACTACCTCCTAATGTTATCTATGTAAAGATTTGTGTAAGCCAATGTCATGGCAGAGACAACAAGGCGTCTAATATAGCGACCTTCAACGTATCTCCCTCAACTCCTCAAACTTCCACTGCCCTTCACCCTACTTCAGATCACAGGGAACCAAGTGGAGGAGGGGAAGATTGTAGGTCGCCCCTCATTCCCCGCCCATGCACCCTTCTCCTGTGTGTGTGTGTGTGTGTGTGTGTGTGTGTGTGTGTGTGTGCGTGTGTGTGTGTGTGTGTGCGTGCGTGCGTGCGCACAATACAAATGCGCACGTGTCTCTGTGTGTGTATCACTCCCTGCCAATGCTTCTCCTCCAGGCTAGCGTTCTGTCTGTATGACGGAGTAGACCACAGCAGTGACAGTAGAGGTTATCAGGGATAGAGTGCAAACCAACGTCACAGGAAATCAATGGAGACCATCACAGGAGAGGCAGCACAGAGACCCTGATCCTGACGAGACCCGTCACTGCCAGGTTCAGTAGGGAAGCGCATCAGACCTGGAGGACACACTAAGACAGGGTTGATAAACGAGGGCTGCAGTGTGTGTGCAAGCTTTTCCAAGCCGTCACTTTATCTCAAACACTGCAGCCCTCCAGGACCAGAGTCAGGCTAAGTTGGCCAAGTATCACACAACAGTCCTGGGGAAAAGCATAGATAGGCCTTTTATCATGTTCATGTGGCACAGGGGTTTGGTTAGGGTCAGAGCTGTGGTCAGGTTGCAGGGGAAGCCAGTGGGGTGAGATCAGGTAGACGGAGAGGCGGTTCATCCTGGAAGAGCTTGAGACCGACTCACCACGGGAACCCTTCAACGTCCAGAGTGTAATCGAGCTGAACTTTCTGCATCGTTACACATTCACAACCCACTGAAGCGACAGTAAGGTCCTAGTCATCTCCACCACTCACTAATCATCTATTCATTCATTATCAGGTCAAAGTTTTCACTCATTACAACAATTTTGTCTCCTAATAAGGATTAAGGACGCTAACATTTTGGCAAACTGAACAGACATTAAGGGTCTCGTTTCATTTCCTCCCGTCACTCTCGATCAGTTTGCAAAGTACTGTTTGGCTACATATATTTCCGCACTTTATTATCGTCTTCATGTATATTTTACCCCGGCCCTGGAGGTTGTGTATGAAGACCACACAGCCCAGTCTCTGTTGTAGTCTATCTATAACAGGGCTGGTATTAGTAAATCATCTCAGAGTAGGAATATTGATCTCGGATCAGGTCCCCCTGTCTACATAATCTGAATGCTGATTGGCTGACAGCCGTAATTACGTTGGTAACCAGTTTATAATAGCAGTAAGGCACATCGGGGGTTTGTGGAATATGGCCAATATACCACGGCTAAGCTCTGTATCCAGGCACTCCGTGTTGTGCGTAAGAACAACCCTTAGCCGCGGTATATTGGCCATACACCACACCCTCCCGGGCCTTATTGCTTAATTATTTCGCCATTCTATGCGTAGGCTACCTCTATCTCAAATGCATTATTATCCTGCGTGGCAGTCTGTTCCACAAGTGACTTTTTCCTTGACCTCGGTCACTTGGCTCTGTCACGATACGTAACCGCTCTCTCCGTCTGGAGCATGTGCACAATAATTCCGCTGGAGGCTGTAGTTCTCTCGTTGCTCTCTCTGTGATTATGGCGAGCGACTAGTGTGATTACCAGCTCCAGTGTGTGTTTTGCGTTGTGTGGGCCAGGGGTACACAGGCACTCCGAGCGGGAGGCGGTGGGGGTATCTTCAGAGGCCTCACTAATTGCTATGGGAGTAATTAAAAGGCATTACATTCCTGCTTTACGTCTTCTGTAGTTTGGGCCAGAGCTGTGTCTGCCTACGGGTGGCTCAAAGCCCTTCATGTTCCTGTGGCTCCTGTTTCCTATGGCACTTGCCATTTTCTGCCTACCCCTACTTAACTCTGTTTAGTTCTTTTCATTGTTTGGGGATAAAACTCATCCCTTTCACCTATGTGGGCCATCCTCTGTGCCTTGGGTTGCGATGGGTCTGTCTGGAGGAGTTTCCTTGCAAGCTCTTATTTTGGGCCGTGGCGAGCCCATCTCTTTCAGTTTGGCAAAGGTTCCGTGAACTGTGAAGGCTAGCGTTTTAGTTGAATTAGAAACGTATCAGTGCACCGCATAACAAGATGTGTTTGCCAAACACGTCCTGTTTCGTTGCGTGGCTGCGGTAGTCTGTGTCTGTCCGCCCTCCCAAAAGTAGTTGTGGCCCAGTTCTGCTCTCTGTCGGCCTTGGCACAGTGTTGTGGAAACCCAGAGACATGACAGAACTTCCACTCTCTCCTGACCTGCGTTCAACTAAATAAAGGGCCCTTTCTCCGGCTGTTGCAGCCGGGACCTAACTGGGATTGGGACTGATAGCGTATCAAAGCCAACGCACCTTGATGAGGGAAGATTTTGTGCCGGAGCAGCAGGATCAGAGCAGGACCCTTCGGAAGGGGCCTTTTTGAATCGTCTGTCTTTCTCCAAAACAAAGACATGATGCATTTGTGTGGTGAACTGGTGCTCAACTGACTGGGGGGGTTTTGTTCACTGCAAATGAGTTTTGTACATGGTATGTGTGCATGTGTGTAATGCTGTCACATGCCAAAAGTGAATCACAGAGGATTGTGCAGAACGTACACACGATTCATTCACTCTCTGCCTTGTGAGATGTGACACTCAATATTATTCAAATTCGGCCGAGTAGAATGATGAATAGAAGCTTGTGTGGGAAATGATTACGATCCTCACAAAACATATTTTCCCCTTGGTACCAGTAGCTAACATCCGTTAAACAATGTCAGACTGAGAAATTGCCTGGATCATGAGCTTACTGGAGACAGATGTTGGGATGGAATGAGAACGAGGATTGGCGGATCATGAGCCTGAATGGAGAGAGGCAGAAACACGGGGATGAAGCCAAAGAAACCGATAGGGATGGAGCGACGAAGGAGAGGAGGGAGTGTGAGCGGAGAAGAGACTGAATAAAATGGCGATAGATGAGCCTAGGTATAAGGGACACAGAAAGAGAGAGAGTATAACATCAGAGGGTTTTGAGCAGAGAAGACCCTGAATAAAGCAGAGGTGGATTAGGAGTCTAGGGAGGCTTTTTATAGCGACGGGGCGGTGGTGAAGCCTGATTCTTTGTGACTGCCATATTAAGGCGAGTCATTTTGGTTCAGTGAACACGTTCCTGCTCTCTTGCTCCTCGCGGTCTCTCGACTCCGTCACTTTCTCCCCCTTTCGGTTTCCCTCCCCCCCTAGCGTTCTACTGTTCTGTCGCTTTACATTCTCTCCCCCCCATTCTCGGTATTCTATTCACCCTTCCCCTCCTTAGCTGAGTATGAAGTAGCTTAGTTGTGTGCATCCTCCTTTGTTTCTTTCTGAAAACGCCATGGCAAGGGAGGTTGAGAATGGACTGAAGGATGGGTGGAGTAGGGTCGGGCGATATTACGATAGTATCTGATATCGAAGATGATCGGCAGCCATCGTCGATGGGGGCGACATTGTGATGTGACAGGCTATGTATAGCCCATTTCAACTTGACTGGCACCACGCAGTAAGGGGCTGACTGGGTAGCCCACAGCAAGGCCGTGCCATGTGGCCCATTCCTTTGTCATAGCCTGCACAACCTATTTCAATAAATATGCTATAAACAATTTATAGAATGCAAGAGAATAATGTAGACAGAGATTTTCATCAAAGCAGCGCAAAATGTCCAGTCAGAAAATGTTTGTTTTTTTCAAAAAATTCCGGCTGATCTGGGCAATATAGTTGACGCCCATTTTATTTTTATTTATTTTTTGGACACTACGGTGTCTTAATTATTTTAAAAGCCTATTTTTGTATTTTCTCTCCATTTGATATGAATATGACCATTTTGTTTTACCGGCCACGCTACTTCGTGATCAAACTATGAATTTACCTAATAATCCCCCGTTTACAATTGGCTCATTCATCCCCCTCCTCTCCCCTGTAACTATTCCCCAGGTCGTTGCTGCAAATGAGAACGTGTTCTCAGTCAACTTACCTGGTAAAATAACGGTAAAATAAAAAAATAAAAATCTAACGGAGTTCTCAGAACATTTTAAGTTATTGAATAACCTAACCTAACCACTGCATGGCAACTGCACCATCCTCGATCGCGTGGCGCCACAGGGGATGTTGCGAACAGCCCAGTACATCACTAGGGCCGAGCTCCATGCCATCCAGGCCCTCTATATCAGACGGTGTGAAAGGAAGGCCCGGAAAATTGTTAGACTCCAGCCACCCAAGCCATAGACTGTTCTCTCTGCTTCCGCACAGCAAGCGGTACCGGAGCATCAAGTCTGACAGAAACAGGCTCCTGAACAGCTTCTATCTCTAAGCCATAAGACTGCTAAATAGCTAACAAAATGGCTACAGAGACTATCTGCATTCTTCTATTTTATTATCTCTTCACACACTCACTCTATGCACACTCTATACACACACACACACACACACACACACACACACACACACACACACACACACACACACACACACACACACACACACACACACACACACACACACACACACACACACACACACACACACACACACACACACACACACACACACACACACATGCATTCATACTGACTCTACACACACTATGCTTCTCACGATACCAACAAACGATATGATACCAGGCCAAGTATCACGATGCCAAGTAGTATCGAAATACCACGGTGGGAAAAAATCAGTGGCTTAGCATCCCCGTCCCCCCAACGCTGTTCACGTTTTTTTTTTTTTTTACGTTCTCCAAAAAACTGTCTCTGAAATTCACACTTCTACTCAATACAACCCGTTGAATTTAACGTCACACTGTTCAGTGTACAATAGAATTCTGCATAGAATGGCTGATTTGCTCATATTTGCAAAGGCCTAACTGTGATTTGGCTGGATGAATGGGAGGAAGGAATATACATCAGTGGAGGCTGCTGAAGGGAGGACGGCTCAATAATAATGGCTGGAATGGCATCAAAACACACAGAAACCATGTGTTTGATACCATTCCACTCATCCGCAACAGCCATTATCACGAGCCCATCCTCCCAAATGAAGATGCCACCAACCTCCTGTGATACACATGCATAATGATCTGCATGTCATTGTGTCAGTAAGGGGAAAACACTGCATGAAGCCTTTACTCTTCAGTACACACACATACCACTTTCTCTCTCTCACACGCACATGCACACTGCTCCCAACTTTTAAAACGTTAGGCACCAAACAGAATTTAAGGAGCACCAGAAATAAATAGATTTTTATCTAGTTTAGGCTTAGATTAGGCCTAATATGAATCCTACCTTTTGAAGCACATCTCATGAATAGCAGACCATTTTCCTTTCTTATTGTGCCAATCAAATGTGCCTAAACCTACTGTCAAGTACCAGGTTGAAAGCTAGCTAGGTAGCATAACTGAACGTTTTTTTGTTATCAGGCCAATAATTAGCGACCTGGGATTTTTCTCTTCTTTTTTTTTTAATGGCCCAGAACATGGTTTGTGAAATTATATAAAATGCATGCGAATCTCGATAGGACAAAAAAATGGGATCTCCGGTAATATGGGCCTTCTTTTTTTTTCTTTTTTCGTTTAGGCTAGAGACGAGCCCTTTTCTTTGCTGTAAAGCTGCAAGCATGCCGGTCACGATTCTTCCCATTTTCCCTCTGACACTCAGAGGCTGCATGATAGTGAGCTTGCAAAGTCGACTCAGACGGGTCCGTGCTCTTGGTTATAACAGGTGATGAAATGATACAATGTATCAACATTGCTGGCTTTGCACACTGCTCCAATGAAACAAATGTAGAAATCTAACAACAGAAGACTCATCGGGGTCTGCATCCCCACTCGCCGTCACGGCTGAATTATATATTTTTTAAACTGAAGGTGGAATAGACGAGAAGTGCTGACGGAGAGGAGCAGGTGAGTGAGGGCTTATAAGGGATGTAGCAGGATGATTACAGCTGCCACACGTGATATACACATGAAAGTGAAGTGGATATTATTGGACCTGCCCATACAGTTGCTTCAATTCAACTGAATTTATAAACAAAACTGACTTTTATAAACATTTTATAAAAGGCATGAGCAGGTTCTTAAGATCGGTAGGGCATAAAAAGTCGGTAGTATCATATGAAACGGTACTACGGTATTCTAAAATGTTGGTATCATGACGTTTTGGTACCGTGATATTACCGGAATATCAAGCAACACACACATAATCATCAAACTGAGCAGCAGCATATACTGTATCATCACCTTACCCCTATACATATCTATCCCTACCACTCCAGTATCCCTGCACATTGGAAATATGGTATTGGCACTGACCCTGTATATAGCTTCCTTATTTTCTTGTGTTCTTCTTATTTCTATTTCCTGTGTGTTTTGTTCTATTTTACATTTTTTTATCGTTGTTTTATACACTGCTCCAAAAAATAAAGGGAACATTAAAATAACACATCCTAGATCTGAATGAATGAAATATTCTTATTAAATACTTTTTTCTTTACATAGTTGAATGTGCTGACAACAAAATCACACAACAATTATCAATGGAAATCAAATTTATCAACCTATGGAGGTCTGGATTTGGAGTCACACTCAAAATTAAAGTGGAAAACCACACTACAGGCTGATCCAACTTTGATGTAATGTCCTTAAAACAAGTCAAAATGAGGCTCAGTAGTGTGTGTGGCCTCCACGTGCCTGTATGACCTCCCTACAACGCCTGGGCATGCTCCTGATGAGGTGGCGGATGGTCTCCTGAGGGATCTCCTCCCAAACCTGGACTAAAGCATCCGCCAACTCCTGGACAGTCTGTGGTGCAACGTGGCATTGGTGGATGGAGCGAGACATGATGTCCCAGCTGTGCTCAATTGGATTCAGGTCTGGGGAACAGCATAGCATCAATGCCTTCCTCTTGCAGGAACTGCTGACACACTCCAGCCACATGAGGTCTAGCATGGTCTTGCATTAGGAGGAACCCAGGGCCAACCGCACCAGCATATGGTCTCACAAGGGCTCTGAGGATCTCATCTCGGTACCTAATGGCAGTCAGGCTACCTCTGGCGAGCACATGGAGGGCTGTGCGGCCCCCCAAAGAAATGCCACCCCACACCATGACTGACCCACCGCCAAACCGGTCATGCTGGAGGATGTTGCAGGCAGCAGAACGTTCTCCACGGCGTCTCCAGACTCTGTCACGTCTGTCACATGTGCTCAGTGTGAACCTGCTTTCATCTGTGAAGAGCACAGGGCGCCAGTGGCGAATTTGCCAATCTTGGTGTTCTCTGGCAAATGCCAAACGTCCTGCACGGTGTTGGGCTGTAAGCACAACCCCCACCTGTGGACGTCGGGCCCTCATACCACCCTCATGGAGTCTATTTCTGACCGTTTGAGCAGACACATGCACATTTGTGGCCTGCTGGAGGTCATTTTGCAGGGCTCTGGCAGTGCTCCTCCTGCTCCTCCTTGCACAAAGGCGGAGGTAGCGGTCCTGCTGCTGGGTTGTTGCCCTCCTACGGCCTCCTCCACGTCTACTGATGTACTGGCCTGTCTCCTGGTAGCGCCTCCATGCTCTGGACACTACGCTGACAGACACAGCAAACCTTCTTGCCACAGCTCGCATTGATGTGCCATCCTGGATGAGCTGCACTACCTGAGCCACTTGTGTGGGTTGTAGACTCCGTCTCATGCTACCACTAGAGTGAAAGCACCGCCAGCATTCAAAAGTGACCAAAACATCAGCCAGGAAGCATAGGAACTGAGAAGTGGTCTGTGGTCACCACCTGCAGAACCACTCCTTTATTGGGGGTGTCTTGCTAATTGCCTATAATTTCCACCTGTTGTCTATTCCATTTGCACAACAGCATGTGAAATTTATTGTCAATCAGTGTTGCTTCCTAAGTAGACAGTTTGATTTCACAGAAGTGTGATTGACTTGGAGTTACATTGTGTTGTTTAAGTGTTCCCTTTTATTTTTTTGAGCAGTGTACATTGTTTTATAGTACTACTGATATTGATTACTGCTGGATTATTGATTATTGTTGGAAAAGAGCAACAAAGGCATTTCACTTCACGTGACAGTAACTTAACCCGGAACTAAAAACACGATAGGCCTAAGGTAATAATGAGACGGGTGGAACAAACAATGGCAAGATAGAAAAATCTAATGAGTAGTTCGAACAAACCTTACAGTTGAGCGTCGCTTAATCTAAATGAAGTTATGCATCCCTCCTCCTTGTCGTTGCAAACCAAACGTCCGAAAGAAAAATCCTACTAATTAAAATAGCTTATCAAAAGCATTAAGACGAGTTAAAGTTATGAGGAGTATTACCCAAATAGAGGCCATTCTAATAGTGTTTGTCCTAAAGTTGAATCTTTCAAATGGTAACAATTGTGAAAATCAGATTTTATCACAGATTTTTATTTTGAATGACAAATATTACAGTCAACAAGAAGTGAAATTGAGCGCTCATTTTTTCAACAGTTTGAACGAGAACTCAAAAGAAAACTTACAGCTTATGAAATAAACTGTGTAGAGTAGGCCTATCCTATTTCCATAGTTTATTATTAGCTATGTAAAGTGCATTTGGAAACTATTCAGAGCCCTTCACTTTTTTCATGTTTTGTTACGTTACCGCCTTACAGTTGTATTTTTTTTAATCCATCTACACACAATACTCCATAATGACAAAGCAAAAACAGGTTTAGAAATGTTTGCAAATGTATTACAAATTAAAAAAAACAGATGCCTTATTTACATAAGGGCGGCAGGTAGTGGTTAGAGTGTTGGACTAGTAACCGAAAGGTTGCAAGATCGAATCCCCGAGCTGACAAGGTAAAAATCTGTCGTTCTGCCCCTGAACAAGGCAGTTAACCCACTGTTCCTAGGCCGTCATTGAGAATTTGCTCTTAACTCACTTGCCTAGTTAAATAAAGGTAAAATAAATCAAAAATAAGCATTGAGCTCGGGTGCATCCTGTTTCCATTGATCATCCTTGAGATGTTTCTGCAACTTGATTGGACATGATTTGGAAAGGCACACAGACAGACCAATACTGGTTCATAACATGTGACAGACCAATACCTCACAAGGCTTCTTTCTATGCTGAGACCTTGAAACCAAGATCTTTCCTTCGTTCTCAAAACAATGTCTGGGCGTACTGACAAATTGCAGCTACTGATAGTGAGGATTTGTACAGTCAGCCACTTGCATGAACACAGAAATTGGTTATTAGAACAGCACATGAATAGAAGACAGAAATTAGTTACAAGAAAAGCGCCAACATTAAAATTCCCATTACAAACGAAAAACAATTTAATCCATTTTAGAAGAAGCCTGTAACGTAACAAAATGTGGAAAAAGTCAAGGGGTCTGAATACTTTCCGAAGGCCCTGTATATAGAACCTAGCCTAGGCATAATAATAAAGGAAGATTAGGCAAAGATGCAAATCATTGATTAATTATCCAGTTCTGGGGACAGCACAGTTGCAGGCTCTGAAGCCGTGCCCTTCATGATTTACAACCCATCACACGACGCTCAGCCAGCGAGGCGGTCTTGTGCGTCGGCACACACAGACACTCACCTCTTTCGTGCCACGGCTTCAACAGAGAGAAATAGGCTACTGAAAAAGATTTGTCTCCAAAATATATTTTGTCATGATTCCTCTCGTCCCTCTCGCAGCATGCGGTCTCGTGTTAGCTGTCCTTTTTAGCTTTAAATCTTTTAAATTATTATATATTTTTTTGTCAAAAGTGTTTCCCAATAGGGGGTGATGTTTTATGGGTACTTAATCACGATAGGACAAAGGTTGACTTCACCCAACCTCAAAGTCATGCTCATGTCTGGCCTGGTGCTTACACTTATACCCATTGCACACACATCTCACATACCTACTCTCACACACGAATGCATATGACCTCTCACTGCCTGACACCAGCTGTAATGCACTTGTGTACACACACATACCTCTCACGGGCTGATGCCAGGTACATAGCATAGATGCTCTCATATTTATCATCGCCCTGAGCAGATAGGAAAAAAATGAGGAACCATACATACTGCTGTAAGTTAAATTAGCTGAAAGATGACACTGCAGCAGTAACCCAAAGTGTGTGTGTGTGTGTGTGTGTGTGTGTGTGTGTGTGTGTGTGTGTGTGTGTGTGTGTGTGTGTGTGTGTGTGTGTGTGTGTGTGTGTGCACATTCTGCCTTCATGTGACTATCCAGTCGCTTTATATTTTTTCTTTATGAAGTGCGGTTTAGCTGGGATTTGTCCGAGCATTTTCAGCATGGCTTTATGATGCAGGAGTTTGATTTGGTGTAATGAAAATGTAGTGTGTGTGTGTGTGTGTGTGTGTGTGTGTGTGTGTGTGTGTGTGTGTGTGTGTGTGTGTTGCTCCTGAAATATGACACTAGTATGATAATAATAACCCTGCTTGTCAGGCATTCTGAAGATTAGTCTCAGCAGGAGAAATCCTCTGTCAAATCCCCTCACCTCACTACTCTCTCTCTCTCCTCTCTCTCATATCCTCCTCTCTACCTTAATCACTCTCTCACACCCTGCTGCAGATGAGTTGCTGTAGTCAGTTTTCGTGGTGTCATTTCATTGGGTTTGGAGGGGTGAATCTGGGTCAGTGTGGGCTAGTGTTTAGGTGTGCATGTTAAGAAACAGCGTATTACTGTATGCATGTTTTTGTTGTTGTGGTCATCAGCATATCAATGTGTGTTTTGTCTCCTCCCCAGATCTGCCCAGAGCCTGAGAGAAGAGAGACAGCCTACTGTGTAACTGGGCATATGACAAGCAGTGTCTCACCCTCCCAGTGAAAGCGATGTGTGTGGGAGGTGGAGGCCACAGCATCAGCAGAGTGTGTGTGGGGCTCCTCTCCCACTCCCCTACCCCCCACCCTGGCCCGGGATGCCAGCCCACTTCCCCCCTGCCTTCTGTCCTGCCCTGAGCTCTCCTGGGGCGCCATGAACACCTACAGAGATAGAGGGGTCATCTGCACCTCCTCAGACCTGCTAGAGAGGGGTGGAGGGGGAGGGCCTGGGTCCCTCCTCACACAACATGCCGCCTTCCACCTCACCCTCAACGGCCATCCTGCCCCCTCTGACCCAGCCACCCAATCCCGTGTCTCCGTTCCCAAGATGGGCGTCCGCGCCCGTATTGCTGAGTGGCCGCCGCGCCATGCGCAATCGAGGGAGTCGCTCCTGGAGAACGGGCAAGGCGGTAATCACCATGGAGACGACCCCTCCACGACGATCTCCTCCGCATCTTTCCCCATCTCCGAGGTCGGGCTGGTGCGGGGAGGAGTGGCTCGTTTACCGAGGCGACGCACGAAGGACGTGGAGTTCCGTGGTGGGTACGGGGGTGGAACAGGGTCTCCCGTAGGCCTGCGTGCCTTCCCCCCGTTACGGCAGCGCTCCAACAGCGAGGTGACTCTGAGCGAGCAGGACGAGAACGAGGTGGAAGGTCGTGGAGGTACTAATCTGTTCCGGGAGTACGGCAGCACCTCCTCCATCGACGTGCAGGGCATCCCCGAGCAGAGCTTCTTTGACATGCTCAGCCAATTTCACCAGGAGAGGCCCGACCAGCGCAGCACTGCCCCCGTACACCTGGGGGAGCTACTGTACACCAACTCCCCTCCCTCGGCACCCCTCCCCACGGGCCACTCCCCCACCCCCACACCCCGGGGGGAGGATGGAGGGATGGGACGGTCGGAGAACAGGGTGAGGAAGAAGAGTGGGGGGACAGACTCGTCTCTGGGGACATCCTCTCTGTTCCGGAAGCTCCGCAGCTCCAGCAGAGGGGAGCTGGACAGAGGGGAGGCTGGGGAGGACGGGGGAGGCCGTAACTCTACAGATACCCCCTACAAACCCTGGGTGTGCCCCAAGAGCTTTGTCCACTACGACGCCCAGAGCATCCTGTTTGACCTCCATGAGGCTGCTGCTCAGCGCGCGTATGTATCCCAGCGGAGGAACACTGCCACTGGGGCATCGGCGGCCTCCGTCTCCCTGGCTGTTTCACGGTCCTCAACTCTGAGTGGGTTGGACGCCACGTACTCTAGCGTTGAGGACCTGACGCTAGGCCTCGACCCCAGCGCACCCACCCCCTCCCTGGGTGTGGACCCTCTGGACGCCCCCCCCGGAGGCCCCACCTCCAGTTTGCTCCTCCTCAGCTGCCCCCACTTCCGCAACGAGACGGGGGGACACGGGGAGCGCAACGTCAGCTTCCTGAGCTCCTCGGCCGAGCGGGGAGGGGAGGGGGCGGCGGGTGACATGGCGAGGGGCAGCCTTCGGCGTAGCAACGCCAGTGTGTCGGTGGTGGAGGTGCCCATAGAGCAGCAAGTCACCAGAATGGACAGGCTGAAACTCTATAGCATCGAGCACGTGGACCTGGGGGCACGCTACTACCGAGACTACTTCCACGGGAAAGGTAACAACTGATCTGATGTTACCACTCAGTCCAGCCGCCCTATCCTGCCTAACTTGTACTAGTATTAGTATTCACTCTCGCTATCATGTTCTGCTGTCAATAAAAGTCTAGCCGTGTCACTAGTGTTTCCACTGGCAGTACTCTCTCCTCCTCCATCCAGCTGTCCCTGTACGGGCAGCCAACCTGGCAGCGGTCCCAGAGGATAACATGTACCTGCCTCTGTCTGTTGGCAAACTGACTACATAGCTCTGAGAAGAATTAGCTTACTCCCTCACACACACGTTGACCTCTCTGCCTCTGCACATGAATCCTGACACTGGTTGTCTCTTCCTATTAAAATGCCCCTGATCATAGAGAACAGCTGTGTGTGTGTGTGTGTGTGTGTGTGTGTGTGTGTGTGTGTGTGTGTGTGTGTGTGTGTGTGTGTGTGTGTGTGTGTGTGTGTGTGTGCGTGTGTGTGTGTGCGCTCCCAGCATCGCCTCTCTAGACCCTGGAAAAATAGATGGCTGCCCCCCTAGGACAGAATCATCTGCTAAGAGCCTAATTAGAGACAGAACGCTGTGTAGAACATGAGACGACTCCGGTGCTGTTACTGTAATACCCTGCATGCATGTCAAAAAGCTGACATTTATACTGCAGGACAAAGCGGGAATGCTAAACATGGCTGAGCCCCTTCAATTATGCAGGGACGAAACAAGTCAAAAACTAGATTCTTCCATGGGTTTCTTCCTCCTCCACGCACAAATGGGAGAAGTCGCTCGCAGTTTGAGGAGTAAGCTGTTAATGAATCATATGGATATGTTTATGGCTTTTTACTTTAGGAATGTGTCTTATCAGAGATTTCCACTTATTCATCAAACTGTAGATAAGCAGATAGGGCTACTCATTCTTCAGTCTGTTATTTTATTACAGTTATAATAAAATGTAATAAAATATCATGTGGGGCGATCTGTTTATGAAACCAACATTTCTGGCTACGAGGCCTATATCACGCAAAGCAATACGGTTAGTACGTCAAAGCAAGCGATCTGTATTGTTGTGGGTTGAAGAACAAATATAATTGAATTTAGTCATTTGTATATTATTATTGTATTATCTACTCTACCTATCTGAAGGTCACTCAAGCATGTGACATCTGAAAACGTGGAATCTGTTTCCGAGCAAGCCATGTCACCACACCACAGGCTCAGCTGTGCAGTCTTTGTTTGTCATTTGTAGCTCTAATCAATGTCCTCAGGTTCCTTGATGATCGGCTTGAATTCAATGTGCAATTGAAAAGGGATTGAAACCACATACAAGCACTGTTCTCACACTCCACCCTTCAACCTCTTCTCTTTCCCTCCTCCGCTCTGAGCCTGTTCTCTCTCTCTCCATCTCCTTTCACTCAACCCCCCCCCTACTTTCCCTCCTCCATTTTTCCATGTCCAAAGGCTGTTATTGCAATGATCAATACACGGTGTTCAACAAAAAGCATGGCCAGACATGTTGTGAACACACTCTCTCCCCGTGTGTCACTGCAGAGCACTCTAACTACTTTGGGACGGACGAGAAGCTGGGTCCGGTGGCTGTGAGTATCCGCAGGGAGAAACTGGACGACACTAAAGACCTGAAGGACCAGTACCAGTACCGCATCATCGCCAGAACCAGTGAGGTACTAACACCCACCCCACCTCCCACTGCCTGCCTACACACAGCTAGATGGAACACCGAGTAGGCTGAATACTGACGCTGCCAAATGTGTGTGTCGTTTGAGTAGGCAGAGTGCGCTTGAGACACAGTGTGTGGGAGTGTGCGTTTTTTGGACGTTGTTATTTATGCCTGTACCGGACCTCAGCGAGTCCACGGCTCATCCTGGCTCCACCCACACTACCCTCTCCCTTCACACCTTCCACACGCACTCATACCTCCCCTCCTCTCTCCAATCCCTCCATTCTCTGCCAGTGGAAATTTCCACCTGACCAGGCCCTGCTCAGAACAGCTAAGCCAAACGCTGCCTCGGGCCCGGCCCCGGTCCACTGGTGGGCCTCCCTCCACTAATACCCCAGCTAGTGATAGGTCGAACCTCTTCATTCGAAGCAAAGATGTAGCCGGACAACTCACGCTAAATTCTTTCCGTTGCTCTGTGGATCGCTTCATGCTTTAGTCTGAGACTGCCGTCGTTGAAAGTCATTTGTGGTGAAGAGGTGTGTTGTACAAAACAAAGTCATCAGCGATTCGATCGTCTCTAACTGATCAGAGTATCAAAGCCAACGACACATTTTCAAACCGCCGCTTTACCCACGTGCGTTCTGGCTCTGGCCCTACCCATCGGTTTCTGGACCAATCGCATTCGGTAAAGGGTTGGGGAGGTCCTCAGATCCAGACTCATTGCGGAGAAGAAACTAACGTCCGTAAACTTTGGCGTAGTGTTTGGCCGGAGCAAGGAGTCTGGGTAGTCAGGCAAGCAAAGATGTGCTATGATTGGATCACCACCCCTCCAGGCCTGGGACAGGGCATTATCTATGATTGGCCAATCACCCGTCTAGCATTACCAAAGTCCTCTTTAGTAGATTATAAACACCAAGTGTGGACACTTTCTCCTTGGTCAGGGTTTTGAATAACGGGTGCCCCAGGGTGCGGGGATCTCCCATTAACAAACTAGGGCACCACCAGAAGCACTGAAATATTCATGTGAAAAAGCCCATAAACAATCCAGGCCACTATTTTTAGGGCACTCAAGAGTCCATATGTACCTGGCACTACCTTTCCTGCGCACTCAAGTTCTCTCAGGATGTTTCTTGTACAATGCATTCGGAAAGTATTCAGACCGCTTGACTTTTTCCCCAAAAACTTACGTTACAGCCTTATTCTAAAATTGATTTTTTTTATTTTTATACTCAATCTACACACACTACCCGATAATGACAAAGCGAAAACATACCTTATTTGCTTAAGTATTCAGACTCTTTGCTATGAGACTCGAAATTGAGCTCCGGTGCATCCTGTTTCCAGAAGGACAACCATCTCTGCAGCACTCCACCAATCAGGCCTTTTAAGGTAGAGTGGCCAGACGGAAGCCAATCCTCAGTAAAAGCCACCTGACAGCCCGCTTGGAGTTTGCCACAAGGCACCTAAAGGACTCTGACCATGAGAAACAAGATTCTCTGGTCTAATGAAACCAAGATTGAACTTTTTTGAATGCCAAGCGTCACGACTGGAGGAAATCTGGCACCATCCCTACGGTGAAGGATGGTGGGGGCAGCATCATGCTGTGGGGATGTTTTTTCAGTGGCAGGGACTAGGAGACTAGTCAGGATCGAGGGAAAGATGAACGAAGCAAAGTACAGATAGATCCTTGATGAAAACCTGCTCCAGAGCACTCAGGACCTCAGACTGGGGCGAAGGTTCTCCTTCCAACAGGACAATGATCCTAAGTACACAGCCAAGACAATGCAGGAGTGGCTTCAGGACAAGTCTCTGAATGTCCTTGAGTGGCCCAGCCAGAGCCCAAACTTGAACCAGATCGAACATCTCTAGAGAGACCTGATAATAGCTGTGCAGCAACGCTCCCCATCCAACCTGACAGAGCTTGAGAGGATCTGCAGAGAAGAATTGGAGAAACTCCCCAAATACAGGTGTGCCAAGCTTGTAGCGTCATACCCAAGAAGACTCCAGGCTGTAATCGCTGCCAAAGGTGATTCAGCAAAGTACTGAGTAAAGGGTCTGAATACTTACGTAAATGTGATATGTCCCCCCCCGCTCTTCCGTTTTTGCTTTGTCATTATGAGGTATTGTGTGTAGATTGATGGGGGGGGGGAAAACGAATTCACTCCATTTTAGAATAAGGCTGTAACGTAACAAAATGTGGGAAAAGTCAAGGGGTCTGAATACTCAGAGACTGATTGACAGATTGACTGACCACTGCACAAATAGCTATCCTAATAGTACACGTACTTTCCAATAGTGACCACTGTGGCCCTCAGTCTAGCTGCTGCCCTCCCTGTTGTTTTTAGCTGGATTACATGGCTGCCTGGCCTCGTCGCCTTAGCCCCTATGGAACAATGGGCCGCTCCGCCGCCTGTGTCTACAGAGCTCAGCTCACACAGACGCTCCACTCAGGCCTGTCCTTGGTTCCCACAGAGAGAGAGAGAGCTCTACAATGCTCACAACCCCCTTCCCTCCCCCATACTCACTCATAGAAGTTTGAACGACGCTGACACAGCATGCTGTAACCACACGATACACACTCAATCACACACATCCACGTGCACTCAAACACATTCTTACACATACACGTCAGATGCCCCAGATTGGTGCAGTGAGCCACTACTTGACACCAACAGGGTTTCCCACCCTGCCTCCCATGGGGAGAGATGGGTTGGAGACAATTGTCAGAGGTTAAAGGTCACCGGGGGAAACACGGTATGAATAGTTCGACGACAGGTTATTGGCAACTATTGGCTCAGCATCTGAGAAACGACGTGTTAAGTCCAGTGTCGGAGTAGCTCTATATTGTGCCAGAATGTAATTGGAATAGGTGGAATTTAACCTGGGTTGTTTAGGGGTTTCTTTTCCCCCACGTCAAACCCTTGACTTCGTTAAGGTGAAGCACTCTCTTGTCCCCTCCAGCTCCTCAGCAGTGTGTTGCAGTTTTAATGAAGCACGGTGCCCGTGGTCTCTCTGAATACATTGAATAAAATACAGCTCTCTCAGCACCTGAGATTATTATAGCCCCGCTGTCTGGAAACACCCCGAGTACCAGTCTCCCCTGTAGGGTTCACTCAGGTGCATGGCACAATGGGCAGTAAGAAGCTTTTAAAGATTGCAGATATGCACCTCCTGAAGGCGTTGGTCCTTTTTCGCAATGTCTGAAAAAAGACTTCCAGAGACATAGATGTGAGCAAGTTCTCTGCAAGTTAATGGACAATAAAGTACATCTCGTCTTACCTTTTTGTGTGTGTTTTACATCTCTATCACTCCCATGTCCTCTGTGTGTGTGTAGCTGGTGACGTTGCGGGGGTCCATCCTGGAGGATGCGGTGGCCTCCACAGGGAGGCACGGCACGGTGCGGGGTCTCCCCCTGAAGGAGGTGCTGGAGCAGGTGGTCCCAGAGCTCAGTGTGTCCTGCCTGCGCCTGGCTCTCAGCACGCCCAAGGTCACCGAGCAGCTCCTCAAACTGGACGAACAGGGGGTGAGTCAGCGGACCATGGTCTCCGGCGCGAGTTCTATGAGATCTGTGTCTTGTATCACCTCTATCACCTCCTATAGCTACAGTCATAAACGCTAGATGGGCGTGTCTCTGTTTGAGCCAGGGGCGCGGCAGCCGCGTGTGAATGCGGCCTAATATTTGTTTCTTCTCCGGTGTAGCTGAGTCAGAAGCACAAGGTGGGAGTGCTGCTGTGTCGGGCGGGGCAGAGCACCGAAGAGGAGATGTATAACAACGAAGAGGCCACGCCCGCCTTCTCCGCCTTCACGGACCTGCTAGGGGAGCAGGTGTGCCTCCGAGGCTTCACCAACTTCGCCGCCCAGCTGGACACTAAGAGTACGTGTCTGTGTGTGTGGGACGGTAGGGTGTGTGTATGCATATGTGTTCGTCGGTGTTTGTGTCTGTGTGTGAGGGGGGGGTGCGTAGTAGGGTGTGTGTGCAGGCGAATGTGCATGCCCAATGTCAGCACAGTTTTCTGCATGCCTTCCTAATGGTTAAATGTAGTTTTTTGCAGTCATATAATGATCGACTTAAGGCCCAGGTGTGAACACTGAGTAAAATGAGTGATTCCTGTCAAATGGTGCATGAATATAAAAACACTGTTGCTACGTAACTGCCTACGAAGTCAACCATTCAGAAAGAGTCTCGACGGACTCTGGTTTTTGATGTGGTGTTTCTTTTATTTGTTGAGTTCATGCCCTGGTGCTGAACTGGGACAGGATAACGGAATGTTGACCACGTGTTTGTGTGTTGCTCTCTCTCTCGGTTTCCCCCAGCTGACTCGACGGGAACCCACTCCCTGTACACCACCTACCAGGGCTATGAGGTCATGTTCCACGTGTCCACCATGCTGCCCTACATGCCCAACAACCCACAGCAGGTGAGACCAACACACACACACACACACAGCGTGGTCTACCACAGCCCACCCCAAACACCTTCAACTCCCCTTCTATCTAGTATTGTTGTCTGGTCAATCCCACAGGTGTAGTTACAGAGGTCAGGCACTCTTCCCGATTCCTAAAGGGTACTCAGGGCGGCCGTTGTCACGAATCCTTTGGACGTCCGTCTGAGTGTCGCCGTTGAGTGTCGTAGCTCAGATTCAGAAGACACATGGCGGACAGAGACGGGAAGGGTTAACTCTCTTGTGTTTGTGTATGCGGTTTTGTTACAGCTCTGTTCTATAGTTTGTCTGGCTCGGACATGGACAATTGCAGCTGCTCATGAAATAGAACTTCTCTCTCCCTCTCTTTTAGAGTGGTGTTCCTCTTCAATCCTGTGTCTGTAGTATTTTTCTGGAGTCTTTGTTCCCTTTGAACGGTCTTTTCAGTCCTCTCTCTTTCTCTCTCTCCTCTCTCTTTCTATCTCTCTCTCTCCTCTCTTTATCTCTCTTTCTCTCTCTCCTCTCTCTCCTCTCTCTCTCTCTCCTCTGTTTCTCTCTCTCCTCTCTTTCTCTCTCTTTCTCTATCTCTTTCTCTATCTCTCTCTCTTTCTCTATCTCTCTCTCTTTCTCTCCTCTCTTTCTCTATCTCTCTCTTTCTCTCTCTCCTCTTTCTCTTTCTCTCTCTTTCTCTCTCTCTCCTCTCTCTTTCTCTCTCTCCCCTCTCTCCTCCTCTCCTCTCCTTTCTCTCTCTCTCTTTCTCTCTCTCTCTCTTTCTCTCTCTCTCTCTCTCTCATATATATATATAACTGGATCGAAGCTGGGTGGGGCACAGGCTCTAGGTTTCCCTTTCTGCTCTAAATTAAGCTGCCTTCCGACATATCCCTTAGGGCGTTGTGTTAACGGTGTGTGCGAGTGAACTGTGTGTCCGTTGTTAAGCTAGGCATTTCTTGTGTGCGCGTGTATGTTTAAATAGTTTGCCCTAGTGTTTGCATGAGAACTTAATGTGGGTGAATGTACAAGGTCATATAAACCCCACGAGTGTACTTATATTTGTAATGTGCTGCTAACGGTATCTATGTTCATTGAATACATGCCAGCTGTACAGTAACTGTTGCTAGCACATACACCACATGACTAAAAGTATGTGGACACCTGGATGGGCATTAATATGGAGTTGGTCCCTCCTTTGCTGTTATACCAGCCTCCACTGTTCTGGGAAGGCATTCCACTAGATGTTGGAACGTTGCTGCTGGGACAAGCTTCCATTCAGCCACAAGAGCATTAGTGAGGTTGGGCACTGATGTTGGGTGATTAGGTCTGGCTCGCAGTCGGCGTTCCAATTCATCCCAAAGGTATTCGATGGGGTTGAGGTCAGGGCTCTGCAGGCCAGTCAAGTTCTTCCACACCGATCTCGACAAATCATTTCTGTATGGACTTCGCTTTGTGCATTGGGGGCATTGCCAGCCGACGCTTGGCATTGCTCATAATAATCTAAGTCTTGTGTGCGGCTGCTCGGCCATGGACACCCATTTCACGAAGCTCCCGACCAACAGTTCTTGTGCTGACGTTGCTTCCAGAAGGCTGGAGTGGTGTAAACTCGGCGGTCCCATTCTGTGAGCTTGTGTGGCCTACCACTTTGCGGCTGAGCCGTTGTTCCTCTTAGACGTTTCCACCTCACAATAACAGCACTTACAGTTGACCTGCGCAGCTATAGCAGGGCAGAAATTTGATGGAAAGGTGGCATCCTATGACGTTGCCACGTTGAAAGTGACTGAGCGCTTCAGTAAAACCATTCTACTGCCAATGTTTGGAGATTGCCTGACGCTGTGCTCGATTTTATACACCTATCAGGAACGGGTGTGGCTGAAATGGCCGAATCCACTAATTTGAAGGGTTGTCCACATTAGTTTGTAAATATAGTGGATACTTGCTAGTAGTTGCTAATACATGCTAACTGTTGCTAACAGCAACATTTTTGTAAGTCAAGAGGTCTGAATACTTCACTGTATGTGAATTGGTAGGTTATGAAAACTCTGTTTCAGCTATATCAACAGACACCAAGGCTATCACTGTTTATGACAATTGGTTCTCAGTTGACCAGCCTGGTTGATTAAATAATGAGTTCGATGAATAAAATATAAACGATGTATGAAAGGGTACGCCAAAGACTGTACAGTATGAAGATCGGCAGAAACTGCTTCTACAATAGAAATCCCCAATCACACTTGAAGGCGACGTCATGGCGACGTTAGCTAGCATAGCTCATGTGCAAAAACCCTCCTTCGGGTCTAACGGTCATGCCTTGCCGAATTACGCATGTTTAGGCTGTCAAATGAAAGCCACTCCTTTGATATTATAAAAATGTATACCTGTCGGCTTCACAAGGTTGTAGTAATGACAGGTTCAGCTACTTAATAAGACATTTGCTCAAATCTAGGTTTTGCCTTTAGAATTCGAGAAAATGAACAACTAAGGACGACTTCTTCACCTCTCCCATTGTCCGCCAAACCCTGGTCTGTTTAGTCGGCTTCCAGACGCATTCCCAGAAGTATCGCGACGTTGCGCCTCTGGGTTCGAAACCTCTGTGGTTACGCTACATGTGTGTGTACGTGTGCCTGACTGAGCTACTTTTATAGGTGTGTGTGGGTGTGTAGATGGTACAATGGCAGAGAATGGATGAATATTCAGCACACTGACTCCATCCAGAGGCGCAAAGGCAACAGCAGCAACATTTTTACTTCTGCCACGCAACCTCTAGGTGTCAGTGTTGATCACCGATAAACCCTCACTCAGAGAGGAGAGGGCGAGATCTGTTAGAAAGTCAGGTAGTCAATAAAGAGTAATGCTATGTGCCAGAGAGAGGAGAGTCAAAAAGAGAGCAAGAGAAGAGGTGAATGTGACTAAGGGCAAGGACCTAGAGAGGAGAGGAGGATCTCTAGTACATCTGGACCCCAGGGGCCCCTGGCAGAACGTGTGTCTCAGGCATACAGAGCTCCTTTGTTTGTGTGTGTATGTGTGTGTGTGTGAGCTTTATGCTGTCTTATATAATTGACACTTTCACACTGCTACACCGCAATAGACACGGGGTGGATTCTGTCACTGTGTGACTGACATTCACACCAGTGGAGGCTGGTGACTTGAAAAATTGAGACGACAAAGTGTTTTTCAAAAATCGTCAAAGATGAATTATTTGAACCTAAATCATTAAATAAATACATTTATTGTACAATATTATGGGGAAGGGGAATGAGAGGGCTACTTACACTGTGTGGGAAAGGGATCACAGCAGTGATTGAATGAGGGTATGAGGCATGAGTTGAGGTGTTCAGAGGCTTGACCAGTGCAGGACAGGATTTGACTGGGAAGACAAAAAACTATAAGGCAACACACTACACAGTTAGACAAAAGAGCTAAGAATGAGTTATTCCAAGCAAAGACTAAAATCATTGTGTAATAA
The DNA here is from genome assembly GCF_029448725.1 of Salvelinus fontinalis. NCBI lineage: Eukaryota > Metazoa > Chordata > Actinopteri > Salmoniformes > Salmonidae > Salvelinus > Salvelinus fontinalis. Next base: position 46,627,983 of record NC_074697.1, on the reverse strand, counting down.
TGTGATTGTGTATGTGATTGACTCTACATACAGTAATGAGACGAAGTTGATAGGGGTACTCAGTGCTTGGAGGAGAAACATTCAACGTGCCAGTGGATGAGCGGGCACATGAGACGTGGCTTCAGTTCATGTCAGGAGAGAGTGGTAGTGGAGTGGAGTAGTCATCACCTCTTAATCAGGGAACAGGAGGGGACTTAGCTGTAAATACAAATAGCAGATACATCCCATTACAGCTGCTCCATCGTAAGTTTGGACAAAAGAGTTTCTCTATGAACTTAAAAACTCAGACATCTCAAAATTCATCCAAGTCAAACAGACTGCACATCTCCCCCACTTGACACATCAAAGTAGCCCAAGAAACGTTCCTGAATAAAGCCCTGATCATCCACATACCTGACTATAACTGACAACTGAAAACTGACAACTTTCCCTCTGGGGCCTGGAGTTTTTCCTTATATGTTAACCTAACCAGGAAAACTCTGGACCCTATAAGGCATTGACAGTGATTAATTGTAAAATGGTTTCATATGGGCTATGATGGGAGCAGTTTTTCCTAATCAGGTCACATGGTTTTAAAAAACCTCCTGGGGGGGATGAAACCCATGTCAAACTGCAGCTACCTTATATTTGTTCATATAAATTATATTTAGACCATATTAAGAGGGGTATTCCCTCTACCCAGACACAGAGACAACAACTGATAGACAATAGAACTCACATGGCTGAGCTTTATGCATGTTTGCGTCATGCAGCCTATATGTAACTGTAGGCCTTATAAAACATTTACTCACATTGGTCATCACTATTATGTTGATTGATTCATTCCAGTTAATAATTGTGGATTAAACACGTATAGGCAGTCTAGCCAGCCCGGTTTTGAATAATAACTACATTTGATCACATTCACATTTTCTCCTGGCACACAAATGGACTATAAATACATAACGTTATCCAATTAGTTTACCCTGACCAGATAGACTGGCCGCGTAGGCTGTATGCAGCTGCTCTTATTAGCAGACTACAGTTGATCAGACTGAATAATAGTCTCGTTTTCATCCCATACAGCGTGTCAGATTTCAAAATTTTAGGTGAAGCTTAGGCTGCCCCAACATTTATGTTATGAGTTTTTGCTTGTGTCTGTCCGGAGTGATTATGTGCTTTCATCTTTATTAAATTAATACCGGAGGAAACTGGAAAGCCTACTTGAGCGCACGCGAAAAAATGTGCTTCGTTGAGCTCTCTTGAATCTACATTTTTATGGATGATGCGATGGAAGCTATCATATCATTCGGAATTGTTTTTCGACATCCTAGAAAAGACAGTTGAAAGTTTGATATGTTCAGCAAGTAAAGCGTCGTAACGTGCAATTACCCCTGCAAGCTCCTTGTGGTTGCCCTTGGTGGAACTTTCCCTCTCGTCGTGTCCTCTATCGATGCAGCTTTTTCCCAGAAGCTTGAATCTGATGTGGGCATTTCTATGCTTCCTGCTTTTGTTTTGCCCTTTAGCTGAACGATCGATGTTCTTCAGGTCACTGTACCCACCTTTCGACCAAGGCTCAGACTTGCCAGAAAGCAGGCAAGGCCAACAATACAGGCGGCTTGATGAAAGGCTCCCTGTTAACCAGCTATACTTTTGATACCAGTTGGTCTTGATACCAGTTGGGTCTCCTTCATGAAACTGATCTCAGGCAGAGGTCCACCCTCGCATTTAATTCACACTTTTTTCTGTGTACCCCAGAGAATGAAAGGGGTACTTCAACAAAAAGTCCACAAAATTTTCAGGCAGCATTGGCCATTCTTCCATTCTGGTGTAGACAACTTCACTCTAGCTGGTAGCTAGCTATCTACGGAAGTTATCAAGATTAACTTTCAAAAATGTTAAATAAATTGCACTAACTGGACACAAATAAAGTTCTAAAACCAAGAAAACAATTTATAATATACCTCTTCCATCTCCTTTAATTTGAAAAAATGATTTTGAATTGAGTAGTATCCCAAAAATGCTCAACTATCACTTTTCACTCTTAATCTCAACAATGTCACCAAGCTTCTCAACGCATAGAACCCCCATAATGCTCTTTGGCACAATCCCAATAGATAGAATTAGGATCAGAGAATGAACCTAATGTTATGATTGGATGGACAACATATCAGTCAACTGCAAAAGCTTTGATTGGTTGGAGGATGTCCTCCAGAAGTGGTCATAATTACCATGTATGTCTATGGAAGGGGGTGAGGCCTACGAGCCTGCTAGGTTTTGTATTGAAGTCAGTGTAGCCAGAGGTGGACGGAAGCTAGCTGTCCTCCGGCAACACCATGGTGCTACACCAGACAGTGCTGTTGAAGTTACGGTAGACCTTCATTGCAAAAGTGTATTTTAAGCTATTATTTGGTGACATAAAACTATACTAAATATATTAATATCTAGAAAGGATAACTTTCTTTTAATGTTTAAAAAAATATATGAAATTTCACTGAGGAGGATGGTCCTCTGAGGAGCCTCCACTGATTCACACATAGTCAATCAAATTGTCAATGGGTACATTAATTGGGAGAAAAATGTAGCATTACATGAAGATCTGTTTGTTTGCCTGAGCACTTCTCTCACTGCCTATATCTGCATCCCAATCTCAGACCTACATTGGCATAGACTGGGACCAATATGTATCTCTCTCGCTCTGTCTCTCGCAGACTTTTCCCTAACAATATACTGGTGCGATAGTGAGTCAAGTGAGCTCATAGTGCCAATTCTGGCTTACTCATGTTCATTTGTACGTGTTCTGTCTCCCCCGCTCACTCTCTTCCCTCCCTCTGCTTCGGTCTGTCTCTCCCTCTGCCAACTCTGTGTCCTTACCTCCGCACTCGTTCACACTCCTTTCTGTCTCCCTCTTTCACACGTTTCTTTTTGCTGCTCTCTCACCCCCCTCTCCCTCCCCCTCTCCTTTTTCTCCCTCAGCTCCTGAGGAAGAGGCACATAGGGAACGACATCGTCACAATAATCTTCCAGGAGCCGGGAGCGCTGCCCTTCACCCCTCAGAACATCCGCTCCCACTTCCAGCACGTGTTCGTCATCGTCCGCGTGCACAACCCCTGCTCCGATGGCACCTGCTACAGGTAGGGGGGGGGGGACACCAACTCTCACCATAGCATCCATTATGCTGCTGTTATTGGTCGGTTTGTTGATGGTTGTTTTTTCTCTCCCCAGTGTGGCTGTGACGCGTATGAAGGACGTGCCTCCCTTCGGCCCGCCCATCCCCAGCGGGGTGACGTTCCGTGACCCTGAAGCCTTCCGCAACTTCCTCTTGGCCAAGGTGATCAATGCAGAGAGCGCCGCGCACAAGTCTGAGAAGTTCCACACCATGGCCACGCGCACGCGACAGGAGTACCTCAGAGACTTAGCCGAGAACTGTGTGAGCAGTACGCCGCTCGACTCCGCGGGCAAACTCAACAACCTCATCTCGCTGGCGTCGAAGAAGAGAGAGCGGGCGCGAGCGAGGGAGGGGGCAGAGTTAAGAGCGGCCGGAGCGGTGGCGTGGAGGGTGCTGGCCCAGGACTTCAGTGGCGGCGGGACGGAGATCTCCTGCGCTCTGGGCGTGTCGGCAGAGTACATCCTCCTGGCAGACTGCAACACCAAGGAAGTGGTGTTCAACTGCTTCTGCGTCGACGTGATCGGCTGGACGCCGGAGAGGTTGGTGCTGAAGATCTTCTACGGGAGAGGAGACCACATCGCCGTCAGAGTCCCCGAGGGCTTTGCTCAGGACATCAGGGAGGTGGTGCAGAGGTTAAAGGTGAGCGGGCAGAGGTCATAGAGCTGGGGAAGGTTTACCACATGTATGGTGGTGTAAGAGGCACAGGGGCAGGGAAGAGTTCAACTGAATTTTTTTTGGCTGTTTTGTGTAATTATGTATTTAATGATGCATTTAAAACCACCAGCCTTTTGAAGCCTTTTTATTTGCTTAAAGCGCCTAGGCTCTCCTCCCTCCCTCTCTCCCCAGGCGCTGACAGTGGGCTGTGAGACGGTGGATATGACTCTGAGGAGGAACGGCTTGGGACAGCTTGGGTTCCACGTCAGGCTGGATGGCACCGTGGCTGAGGTACTTTTCCATTCCTTCAACAACAACAAAAAATCTGTAAAGTCATGTAAGATCCATAACAATTTACTGTGAAATTATATTACAATTATTATTGTTTTTTACATCTTTTTTTTTACCTGCTTTAGGTGGAGGAGTACGGCTTCGCCTGGCAGGCAGGGCTAAGGCAGGGCAGCCGGTTGGTGGAGATCTGCAAGGTTGCCGCGGTAACCCTGACACACGAGCAGATGATCGACCTACTGAGGACGTCTGTCACCGTTAAAGTGGTGATCATACCGCCCTACGAGGAGGGAGGGCCCCGCAGGTCAGTGTGTGTGTGGGTTGGCGGGTGTGTTTGTGCCCATGTTTTTGAGTGTGTGTGCGTTTTGAGTGTTTGTGTCAAAGCATCATCCTGCCTCTAAGGGTGTGTTGCAGAAAGAGAAGATTCACAACACACAGCACCACCAACAGAGCTGAGATATGCTGGCCAGACGTCTCTGTTCTGAGGAGAGTTTTGAGTGGGAGTGTGTGAAAGAGAGGCGAGAGGCACATGGTCTGAACATGTGTGAATTCCTGGACGTGGTGAAAGAGGAGAGGGAAAGAAAGAGACGGATAGAGCGAAGTAACAATCAATGGAATGAATACACAATTTCCTTTCCAGCTTTCTTATTCCCCTTCTCGCTGTCTGCCCGTATTGCCTGTGTTTTTCACGTGCCTCTCACTCTGTATCTCTCTTGTTATCTCCCCTTCCCCCATCTCTTTTTTTGGCTCCGTTCCTCTCAACCTTTCATCTGAGTATGGGCCTTGAGTACAGTGGGATAATGAGGCTCTATTAAATACTGTGGGGTTGAATGTTACTGAGATGCATACGCACTGACTACACACAGTGGGACTAGTCTCTACTCGATATATAGCCCAGCTTGGGTGTGTCCCGAATGGCACCCTCTCCCCTATTTAGTGCACGACTTTTGAATAGGGCCCATAGGGCTCTGGTTAAAAGTGGTGCACTATATAGGGAATAGGGTGCCAGTTTGGACGCCCCCCCCCCCCCCCCCCCCCCCCCCCCCCCTCTGTAGTCAGGGTCACATGGATCAGGATGTCTGTTCTTGATTGAGTTGGGGGTTGCTAAATACAGTAATTGTGCTGCCGGGGCTGTGTGATGGCAGAGTGGTTGGACTTCTTTAATGTATAAGGAAGGCAGTTTAATTGCATGACTTAAACTCATTTGATACACACACACACACACTTGCACACACACATGCTCACTCCTCTACACACACTACATAATTAGTCTTGTATTTCACTCTTTCTGTTCCGCCCTCTCTTTTTCACCTCACACCCCCCAACCCCCCCCCCTCTCTCTATCACACTCGTTTTCTATAGTGTGCCAGGAAAACAGATTGCATGAGATTAAGGCCTGGAATCTGCAGGAAGAGGGAAAATAAATAAATATATAGAGGCGATTAATTAAAACGGCATGCTCTGTTTGAATGAAAAGGAGGGAGGAGGGAGAGAGGTAGTGTGTGTACAGTAGGATAGCGACATAGAGGAGCTTGGATGGGAAGACGTGTCTGAACACCTCTCAGGTGGGAGAAGCCAAGTGGGCGGGAGAGAGAAAGAGAACTGCCTTCACTTCTTTCTCTCCCCTCCCTGTGTGCGCTGTGGACGGGAGAGCGATATAGAGATGCAGTAGCGAGAGAGTGTGTGTTCGCTCGCGGAATGTGTGTGTGAGAGAGAGAGCTCCAGCTGTCAGGCCGGCCATTGCGATGGAGCAGTCTCTGGAAGTGGGCACCGGTGTTTTCTGTCTCTAAGGTTGGTGCTCTGGTGTGTGTGCACTGTATGTGTTCTTATCGGGTGTGTGTGTGTGTGGTGTGTGTGGTGTGTGTGTGTGTGTGTGTGTGTGTGTGTGTGTGTGTGTGTGTGTGTGTGTGTGTGTGTGTGTGTGTGTGTGTGTGTGTGTGTGTGTGAGGGTTGTTCTGTGACTTGACATTGGCAGTTATATTTGTGTGGGATCAAGTTTTTTTTTCCTTCCAAGGTTGGTTAGTACACTCACTGGTGTGTGTTTGAGAGTGATCGAGAGACCACCATATGCCCATCATTCTACCAATACCCAGTGTCTCCTGGTATCTTTCATACAGACCGTGCATGTGATGTTGCGATGTCCCCTCTGTGTGTGCTCTGTTTACCTTAGCCTGCAGCGGTAGTAGTAGTTGTGGTGTGTTTGTTTGTTGTTTTCTAACGCAGTCTTGGGCTTAGTGTGGCCAGGCCAGTGTGATTGAGCTTAATCCAGGTCAAATAATAGGGGACAGATCACACACAGAGACGCAGACAGGTCAAATCTGCCCCTGTCCAGCTCTTCTTTCATTCTCTGTTCCTCCACTCCTCTCTTGTCCTCTCCTTGCCCGTTACCTAGGCTATATTCATATTTTCTTTCCCTTTCTCCACTTCTCATCCCTTTCCCTCCTTTTCCTTGTCCTCTGATTTATTAATGCATCCTGTCCCTTTCTTCCCTTCTCTTTACCTGCCCTCTCTTTTTTTCTCTCTCTCTCTTCCCTTCCCCCGCCGTCCTCTCCTCATCTATATTTTCCCTCTCTTCCTTTAAACTAGTCTGTCCCTCCTCTCACCTCTCCGCTCCCTCCCTGTTGCAGCGATGTACATTGTCTGGTGTCTGTGGCGGCGTGGTGCCTCTTCAACCTCCGATACTCGACTTTAGTGATGAAATATGTATGTGCCGTTTTCTGCTCAATGCTTCAGTGAGGACGTTGCGAGGGGTAAGCCTGTGGTGCTGTGCCGGGTTAAAGAGGGATCTATATCGCTCTCTTGAGTAGAAAAGGGGACGAACACCCCACTGAAACTGATATTGGTCATTATTGCGTAACTGAGGATGTTCCTTTGATTTTTTGATTTTGCCAAAAATGTTCATGTACACTTCATTGTGTTATTGGTAGTGCAGTGACTAATGGTGTCCAGATCATGACTGTTTAGGGGAAGTTGAAGAAAACCCCGTTATCTCACTAATAAAGGTATTTAACTGGAGTGGTCTAGCCTAAAACGACCATTTCCACACGCCTCGCGTGTATAACCTCAATGCAAGTTGACACATCTAGGCTACATACACACAAATAAAAGGCTGACCGAGAGAATCTTTATGAGATTAGAGGCTTATCTTATCGTGCTTCTGTCCAGCGACAACTGGCTGACAAAGGTCAGGGCATGGCGTCTATCTGTACGTATGCTCATAGAAACACATAGAAACACATACACTTGACCGAGGCCTTACAGTAGAGGATGGAGTCATCTGTCCCTGTACCCCCCCGTTTCCATCCTGAGGTAAAAAAAAGAAAGAAGCTCATTAGTGTGTGTGTGCTGTTGGAGGGGGATGCTAAAGGGAATATGCTGACGGAGAGTGTGGAGGAGTTCTGGGGTTTTCACCTGCAAGTTCAGCTTGAGTTCGACCGCAGCTCCTGTGAGCAAGGTGGACCGCTTATCTGAGTGCTGTGGTTGCGTGTGTGTGTGTGTGTGTGTGTGTGTGTGTGTGTGTGTGTGTGTGTGTGTGTGCACGTGTGCGTGCGTAGCCACTGAAATTGTGTATGCAGCTATGACATTTCTAGGTTGTTGTCTGGTGTTTGTGTATAATCTATGTGAACGGCGTCGTCTTGCCATACCACTGACTCTCCGTTCCCCCTCTCTGTCTGTAGGGGCTGCACAGAGGAGTATGAGATGAAGACCATGGAGCAGAAGCCAGAGCCTGAGCCTGTGGCAACAGGGTACCGGCCCTCCCCTCGCCCCCCTGATTGGCGCTGGGACAGCACCGCCTGCCCTCCTGGCCTGCACAGCGCCACCACCCCTCAGCGCTGGACCCCTATGGGCCCCCCACCACCCCAACCCCGCTCACACAAAGCCATGGTCATGCCCGTCCCATACAGGGAGCCCCAGCACCTCTCCAACAAGAGGTGCGACACTGACGTTTGTTTGTGTGTGTGATTTGTTTGCCTTGTGCTTAGGCACTGGTGGAGTTGCCCTTGTTTGATTCAGTGTCTTGAGCGGGTTGTCCTATGCTTATGGCCTGGTGGGATTCTCATAAATGCTCCGACGATGAGGTTATCCTTCTAAAAACGTAAAGCAGGTGTAGGTGGAGAACGTATGAGTGATTTCACACAAAACCAGGACAAGAAATGCCATGATTTTGGGGATTTTTACGAAATGTAACCCATAGAATGGTTATTTTGGAGGAAGTTTACATACATTTTACATTTGTATCTAATAATTTAGCACAATTGAGAAATAATTCATCAAAGATATCATTTTTATGATATTTTGACCTGACCAAAGCCTCCTTTAAGACTCCATAATGTTTCATCTGTAGGTGCTACAAGGCAAAAATGTGTCTCATGAAGCTTTACCGCTTGCTCTGTAATATGATATATTTTTTTACAACAATATATACATTACCAGTCAAAAGTTTGGACACACCTACTCATTCAAGGGTTTTTATTTTGTACATTTTGTACATTGTAGAATAATAGTGAAGACATCAAAACTATGAAATAACACACATGGAATCATGTAGCAATCCAAAATATGTTAAACAAGTAGCCACCCTTTGCCTTGATGGCAGCTTTGTGGTGGGATTATGTTATGGGCAGGCATAAGCTACGGACAATGAAAACAACTGCATTTTAAATCAAATCCATTTTTATTTGTCACAAGCACCGATTACAACAGGTAGACCTTACAGTGAAATTGCTTACTTACGAGCCCCTAACCAACGATGCAGTTAAAAAAAAAAAAACGAATAAGAAATAAAAGTAACAAGTAATTAAAGAGCAGCAGAAAAATAACAATAACGAGACTATATACAGGGGGGTACCGATACAGAGTCAATGTGCTGGGGCACCGATTAGTTGAGGTAATATGTACGTAGAGTTATTAAAGTGACTATGCATAGATGATAACAACAGAGAGTAGTAGCGGTGTGAAAGAGGGGGGGATGCAAATAGTCTGGGTAGCTATTTGTTCAGATGTTCCGGAGTCTAATGGCTTGGGGGTAGAACCTGTTTAGACGCCTCTTGGACCTAGACCTCTTGGACCGCATGCCGTGCGCTAGCAGAGAGAACAGTCTATGACTAGGGTGGCTGGAGTCTTTGACAATTTGTAGGGCCTTCCTCTGACACCGCCTGGTATCAAGGTCCTGGATAGCACGGAGCTTGGCCCCAGTGATGTACTGGGCCGTCCGCACTACCCTCTGTTGTGCCTTGCGGTCGGAAGCCGAGCAGTTGCCAAACCAGGAAGTGATGCAACCAGTCAGGATGCTCTCGATTGGTGCAGCTGTAGAACATTTTGAGGATCTGAGGACCCAATCTTTTCAGTATCCTGAGGGGGAATAGGCTTTGTCGTGCCCTCTTCACGACTGTCTTGGTGTGCTTGGACCATGTTAGTTTGTTGGTGATGTGGACACCAAGGAACTTGAAGCTCTCAACCTGCTCCACTGCAGCCCCGTCGATGACAATGGTGGCGTGCTCGGTCCTATTTTTCCTGTAGCCCACAATCATATCTACAATCGACTCCATGCACGCTGTCTGCCATCTGCCTGTTATATTGAAACCAAGATTCACCCATGAAGAGCACACTTCTCTAGCATGCCGAAGGTGAGCATTTGACCACTGAAGTCAGTTAGGACGCCGAACGGCAGTCAGGTTTGTGCAGAAATTCTTTGGTTGTGCAAACCCACAGTTTCAGTGGCTGGTCTCAGACGATCCCAAAGGTGAAGAAGCCAGATGTGGAGGTCCTGGGCTGGCATGGTTACAAGTGTTCTGCGATTGTGTCGGTTGGACGTACTGCCAAATTCTCAAAAATGACGTTAGAGGCAGCTTATGGTAGAGAATTTAACATTCAATTTTCTGAACGGCTCTGGTGGACATTCCAGCAGTCAGCATGCCAATTGCACGCTGTCTCAAAACTTGACAAATCTGTGGCATTGTGTGACAAAGCTACATATTTTAGAGTGGCCTTTTTTTTTGTACCCAGCACAAGGTGCACCTGTGTAATGAGCTTGCTATTTAATATTTAATCAGCTTCTTGATATGCCACACCTGTCAGGCTGATGGATTATCTTGGCAAAGGAGAAATTCTCACTAACAGGGATGTAAAGAAATGTGTGCCATTTTTTGGGGTTGAGAAATAAGCTTTTCGTGCGTATGGAAAATGTCTGGGATCTTATTTCAGCTCATGAAACATGGGACCAACACTTTACATGTTGTGTTTATATTTTTGTTCAGTATAGAAACCAAATATTCCACAAATGACTTTGTAATTTTCATGACAAGTATTCGTATCAAGATTGTTACATATTCGTTTCTAGGGCACAACATAGGCCCAATATAGGCTGTTTCTCAATTTTCTGAGAAATGTTCTCTGTTTCTCTTATTTTCTGGTGCTACTAAATTTCCTTTAATGCTCCTAACTTTTTGAAGTTGGGAGCACCAGTGCTACCAATTAAAAAATGTTAATTTAGAGACCTGCCTTAGCGTATATTATGCTCAACAATATATTTAAAAATGTCTTCTACTTTCATTCATTAATGTAAATGTGTTTATTGAAATCAATATAGTACTCTTTACAGTGCACATAGTAAAGCTTCGTATGACACCAAGTTTTGCTAATTTTGCTTTGTAGCACTTACAGATTCAACTTTAGGGAGTAATTATGGAGACCTGGGTAAGGCAAAATGTCATAAATATGCCAGCTTTGATCAAATATTTCTAAATTATACTTTTAGATACTTTTGTAAATATAGTGTATGACATTTGTATGTGGACGCCCCTTCAAATTAGTAGATTCGGCTACATGGCACACAGCCATATAATCTCCATAGACAAATATTGGCAGTAGAAGGGCCTAACTGAAGAGCTCAGTGACTTTCAACGTGGCACCGTCATAGGAGGCCACCTTTCCAACAAGTCAGTTTGTCAAATGTCTGCCCTGCTAGAGCTGACCCGGTCAACTGTAAGTGCTGTTATTGTGAAGTGGAAACGTCTAGGAGCAACAACGCAAAAGAGGTAGGCCACACAAGCTCACAGAACAGGACCGCCGAATGCTGAAGCGCATAAAAATCGTCTGTCCTCGGTTGCAACACTTCCAAACTTCCTCTAGAAGCAGTGTCATCACTAACTGTTTCCATGGCCGAGCAGCCGCACACAAGCCTAAGATCACCATGCGCAATGCCAAGCATCGTCTGGAGTGGTGTAAATCTCGCCGCCATTGGACTCAGTGGAAACGCGTTCTCTGGAGTGATGAATCACGCTTCACCATCTGGCAGTCCGATGGACAAATCTGGGTTTGGTGGATGCCATCACAACGCTACCTGCCCCAATGCATAGTGCCAACTGTAAGGTTTGGTGGAGGAGGAATAATGGTCTGTGGCTGTTTTTCATGGTTCGGGCTAAGTCTCTTTGTTACAGTGAAGGGAAATCTTAACGCTACAGCATACAATGACATTTGAGACGATTCTGTTCTTCGAACTTTGTGGCAACAGTTTGGGGAAGGCCCTTTCCTGTTTCAGCATGACAATGCCCCCGTGCACAAAGTTTGTTCTATACAGAAATGGTTTGACGAGATTGGTGTGGAAGAACTTGACTGACCTGCACAGAGCCCTGACCTCAACCCCATCGAACACCTTTGGGATGAATTGGAACACCGACTGCGAGTCAGGCCTAATCGCCCAGCATCCGTGCCTGAACTCACTAATGCTCTTGTGGCTGAATGGAAGCAAGTCCCTGCAGAAATGTAACAACATTTAGTGGAAAACCTTCCCAGAAGCGTGGAGGCTGTTATAGCGGCAAAAGGGGGATCAACTCCATGATTTTGGAATGACATTTTCAACGAGCAGGTGTCCACATACTTTTGGTGGATCAGGATCAGGTCTCCTCTATCCATATAACCATATAAATAATGATCTAAAAGTTCAAACTGATCATAGATCAGCACTCATACTCAACGACGCTTTATGAATATAAACACTGACTTTAAACTCCGCTGTCCCCTCTGCAGGCCGGTGAGTTTCCCTGAGAACCACTACTGCCTGTCGCCAGCGGGGGGTGACAGAGTGCTGCCCTACAGGAACCCCTCAGCCAGCTTCTCCTCCCCCTCTGGCCTGGGAGGCATGGTGGTCCTGGGCGGCCCCGTACTCAGCGGGACCTTCATACGCTACAAACCCTCACCTGACAGGTCAGTCAACAGTGTGTGTGTGTTAGTGTCTTTGTGTGGTGGGTGGATTAGTGTCTTTGTGTGTGTATCTCTGGGGTTGTCTCTGACTGGCTCTGTGGTTGTCTCTGTGTGCATTGAGGTATCATTGAGGTCTCCATTTGTTTGTATTGGAGGAGAATGTCACTCCTTCCTGTTCCCTTGCATTTCCTTTGCATGATACTTGACAGGCTTTTGGCGGTTGTTTCTAGGAGTGGTAGCTAATTTGCTGCAGACCTTTGACTGATTTGACTGTTGATCTTCTGTCAGTGAGACCTGTACGAACACACTCTTGGATTAAGACCCCATTGTGTAGTTTTACCTGTGTGTCTGGTGATTAGTTACATCCTGCCCAACCAGAGAAACATGTTTGAAATAAGCGCCACCGGGGAACATAGCAAAAACAGAATCTGGGAAATGCTCTTAAACCTAATTGTGTGTGTTAGGGCTTGTTGGGGGGGGGGGGGGGGGGTGTTGTCGGTAGTTGCACTTGATTCAGAAGTCCTGTAAACTTGGTGTTCACATTTTCAACCATTTAATTTTTCTGAAAATACAAACTCCGCCTACCCGGTGGACCGGGAGATATGTGGCTAAATCGAGTGCCCCTACTACGCTGGCCAATCGAATAGCTCAGATTACCGTGCCTACAGAGCTTCCACGACCCTGGCTACAGAAGAGTTTGATACAAGCCTACGTAATATTTTATAACTATTAAAACCATGAACACAGACTTTCAAGGAATACAGCAAAGAGCTGCCGTTTTTAAAGAGTGAATTCATGTTAAAGGTTTTATTCAGCACTGTCAACTGTTTTTAATCAACACTAAAACATGAAACGTGCTTCTCCGTACAGCCGCTGGTGATGCAGCTGGAATGAATGAGTATCCAAGTGTATCGTTAGCCCTGCGTTTGCATTATTATTAGCAGCTCGTCGTGTCTTTTAATATCAAGGAATATTTCACTTTCTCTGGTCATAGGAACAACATGAATTTGTGGATCAAATCAAAATAAAATGTTATTTGTCACATACACGTGTTTAGCAGAGGTTATTGCGAGTGTAGAGAAATGCTTGTAACAACATGATGCCGTGCGACTCGACTTTAGCCATCAGGTGGAAGACTGTGTCTGAGAATAACAATATTGTCAGGCTAGGCATATAGCCAATATGCTGCAATAATGTGTTAGGCCTACTGCCCAAACCTCATTCCTACAGAACTGTTTTTATTAGGTTAATGTTACATTTTTTAAGTCATCTTTTTTTTTCATCTGAGTGGTAGACTTTGGCTTGCTTTTTTACTTCGAATGTGATCTTGACTCAGGAAAGGTTGGTGACCACTGTCTTAGAGTGATGGACTGTGCCATCCCTATGGCCTCCGCAATGGATTAGTCCACTGAGACAGGCGCGAATCAGACCGGTGTTTTGTGCACCGTAGGGGGAAAAATATAGTGATTTGCGACTGCTCGACTAAAGAAATCTCAATGGACAAACATCCTTACGACCAAACAATGGACCGGTCGACTAAATGGAGTCAGCCCGTGTATGTGTGTTTGTGTACACTTTTTTTTGTCTGCCTAAATCTGAGTCTGTGTAACCTGTGTGAGAGTTAGGGCTGGGCAGTATGGCCAAAATATCATATCCCAATATTTTTAACCAGGCTTGTGTGGTATACCATATATAGGGGAAGCCAGTCACATGGTATGTTTATTTACAAAGAGCACGGTGTAGAAAACATGGCGATCTACAGTTGAGAAGCACAAGAGTGGTGATCAAGTTCCACTTGAAATTCACTACTAATGTTTGCCAGCTATAAATATCTTATAAATTAACTATTTAAGATGTGCCAAATACATTTTCTCCAGTTCAGGGCTCCAGCTATGCATTTGATTTGCTAGCTATAAAGTTAAGGGGCTAGCTTGCAATATCAAGCTTCTTGATTGCAGCACAGACAATCAATCTCCTTCTGGATCAAGTGTGAGTAGCCTTTTGAGATAGTTCTACAACTTTATGACCTGGGTTGTCTGTTCTTGCATTTAGCTTATGTTCGCTAGTACTTTGTTAGCATTTGTTAGCATGTAAAAATATTTGCAGGAGGATAGGGAGAGAAGGCTCAAGTGGAAACGGAGTAAACTAAAAAAACAGAAACTGGCGTTTTACATTTAACAAACCAAACATTGAAATACCGTTGCAGAAGGTAAAGTAAAAACCCAAACCAGTCCATGCATCAAAACTGGTATATAGTATGGTATTACGCCCAGTCCTAGTGTTTGCGTGTGTGTGTAACCTCCCTGTTCCTCTTTTATATCTGTATAGGTACGGTTCAGCCCAGCGTCCCCTGCTGGCCTACGAACCTCATCTCAGTCTGGACATCACCTCTAGTGGAGAGTCCTCCTCGGGCTTCACCAGCCAGGACAGCACTATGGAGCGCTGCAAGACAGGTACACAAACACATATATGTAGACAAACATACAGAACACACACACGTATCTATTCATTTTTTAACTTTAAGTGGCTAGCTTGCTTTGTGGATGACGCAAGTAATTTTTCCAACAATTGTTTATCGACAGATTATTTCACTTATAATTCACTGTACCACAATTCCAGTGGGTCAGAAGTTTACATACACTAAGTTAACTGTGCCTTTAAACAGCTTGGAAAATTCCAGAAAATTATGTCATGGCTTTAGAAGCTTCTTATAGGCTAATTGACATCATTTGAGTCAATTGGAGGTGTACCTGTGGATGTATGTCAAGGCCTACCTTCAAACTCAGTGCCTCTGCTTGACATCATGGGAAAACCAAAAGAAATCAGTCAAGACCTCCACAAGTCTGGTTCATCCTTGGGAGCAATTTCCAAACACCTGAAGGTACCACGTTCATCTGTACAAACAATAGTACGCAAGTATAAACACCATGGGACCACGCAGCCGTCATACCGCTCAGGAAGGAGATGCTTTCTGTCTCCTAGAGATGAACGTACTTTGGTGTGAAAAGTGCAAATCAATCCCAGAACAACAGCAAAGGACCTTGTGAAGATGATGGAGGAAACAGGTACAAAAGTATCTATATCCACAGTCAAAATGAGTCCTATATCGACATAACCTGAAAGGCCGCTCAGCATGGAAGAAGCCACTGCTCCAAAACCGCCATAAAAAGGACGCTTGCAAGCCGAAGAACACCATCCCAACCGCGAAGCACAGGGGTGGCAGCATCATGTTGTGGGGGTACTTTGCTGCAGGGGAACTGGTGCCCATCTCAAAATAGACGGCATCATGAGGCAGGAAAATTATGTGGATATATTGAAGCAACATCTCAAGACATCAGTCAGGAAGTTAAAGCTTGGTCGCAAATAGGTCTTCCAAATGGAGTGGTCATCACAAAGCCCTGACCTCAAACCTATAGAAAATTTGTGGGCAGAACTGAAAAAGCGTGTGCGAGCAAGGAGGCCTACAAACCTGAGTCAGTTACACCAGCTCTGTCAGGAGGAATGGGCCAAAATTCACCCAACTTATTGTGGGAAGCTTGTGGAAGGTTACCCGAAACGTTTGACCCAAGTTAAACAATTTCAAGGCAATGCTACCAAATATTGAGTGTATGTAAACTTCTGACCCACTGGGAATGTGACGAAAGAAATAAAAGCTGAAATAAATCATTCTCTCCACTATTATTCTGACATTTCACATTCTTAAAATAAAGTGGTGATTCTAACTGACCTAAGACAGGTAATTTTTGACTTGGATTAAATGTCAGGAATTGAGAAAAACTTGAGTTTAAATGTATTTGGCTAAGGTGTATGTGAACCTCCGACTTCAACTGTACATATGCATACACACACACAGAAATAGAGAGTCAGGATTAAAGAGAGTCCATTGGAGAGGGTCTAAATCGAATTGAGTTAGGCATCAGAAAAGAGGCTTAAATACTGACTACCCCAATACAGTGACCACACACACACACACACACACACACACACACACACACACACACACACACACACACACACACACACACACACACACACACACACACACAGTGAACACGTAAAACATAACACTGGCCTACATACCACACCTGTCACTACATTAAACCTGTGATGGGTAATGTGTAAGTGTGTGTGTGTTCTCTGCCCAGAGCCCCTATGGCATGTCCCAGCGTCATCGTCTCGGGGGCCAGGAGGAGGAGGGGGGCAGAGGAGACCCACCCGACAGGACGTCCCAGGGAAAGACTCCCCCAACAGACACTCAAAGGTCAGATATAACTGTCCGCTTTAATTTAGAGACATTTTCTGCCCGTTGCTTTTCTGTGTATCTACCGTCTCTTTCTCTCTCTCACCTCATCCCGCTCTCTGTAGGGTGAGACCCAGTACTCCAGCCACTCCAGCAGTAACACACTCTCCAGTAACGCGTCCAGCAGCCACAGTGACGAGCGCTGGTTCGACGGGGCCGGGGGGGAGAGAGGAGGCCCGGGGGGGTCCGGGGGTTGCCTAGGCGACCTGGCTGAACCTGACCCCGATCCCCTCAGTAAGGGCGGATCCAGCGACAGCGGCATCGACGCCCCCACCCTCTACAACACCAAGCCCGGCGGTCGCCACGGAAACCAGTCCAGCCAATCACAGAAGCCCCTGCACTGTTCAGCGACCTATAATAGCGGGCTGCAGGACGTCTCTGGGGTGAGGGGCGACGGAGTCGAGGAGCGGAGACTAGAGTCGTCACCTGTATTACCTGCCAATCAGAACAAAGGATACCGCACGCGTACCTTCCCTCCTCCTGGATCCAACGTGGAGAAGCCAGACTCATTTAAACCCAGGTACAAGAGAGACACACTGCTTATACACTCCAATTCAGGTTAGCTTTTAGTAGTGATAAGTGAGTGGAAGTGGGGAGGACAAAGAACTGTATGTTTTGTCCAACACAGGCATCCCACCCCTCATACTGAACGTACCGAAACACATCAGTGTGTAATCCTTATGGGGGGGGGGGGGGGGCATGTATGGGCCAGATGTACCACCCTTGCCCTACATACACATAGGCCAACATATTTAGAGTTCAGATACTCTTAGAGGGGGATTAAAGGATTGGGGGTTTAGACCCCCAGTTCCATCAGTTCATACCCAGTCACTTCAGGGGAACAGGACAGCACACTGGCACTCTGACACACAGAGGCACCCATCACACGGTGGGACACAGCAAATAACGTACGGGTATGTAGTCTAAACTGTGGTACAGGAGCTTAGGAAATGGGGGATAGAGACGTGCGAGTGTTAAGATGGATGGGTGGGTTGGATGGACATGTTGCAGATGAATGGTTGCTCGAGTGGATGGTTTGCTGGATGTATGTCCAGAGAAAGCCATGATAGCTGTTCAGGGAATATTCACAGATGTTGCTGCTGGTTGCTTGGTAGGTTGGTTAAAGTGGCTTTTGGTGGAAATGGGTCAGGAGGAAAAGGGGATTTGAGATGTGAATTCCACCAGCAGCTGTTCTGCCATGACGTGTGGTTTGTTGTGTCTGTTATGTATCTCACCCTGAATGGATCCATCAACTCAAGCACATCTCTAGACCTGTGCATCATTTATATTGACTTTGTTATGCATGTAGACGGCTAGATAGATCGATTCATGGATTTGAGCGTGTGTTTCTCTGTACGTTAATGCTGTGCGTCTGTGTGTCGTCACAGGGCCTGCTATACACCCCAGGGTTACAAGACCCCTGCAGCAGAGAAATCACGGCCGGTCCGAGCCGCCACAGTCACGCCTAACTCTGCTCTAATCAGCTCCACCCCTCTCTCCAGCTCCGCCCCCAAGGCCTTATACAGCAAGAGCAGACTGGGCGGCTGGCAACCAGACGACAACGCCCCCTCCCGTTCAAACACACCCACTACCTACAGCTCTGACAGTAACAGCAGCAAGAAGTAAGTGTGTGTATGTGTGGGTATACACTACTGTTCAAAAGTTTAGGGTCGTTTATGTCCATTAAAATAACATCAAATTGATTAGAAATACAGTGTAGACATTGTTAATGTTGTAAATGACTATTGTAGCTGGAAACTGCAGTTTTTTTTAATGGAATATCTACATAGACGTACGGAGGCCCATTATCAGCAACCATCACTCCTGTGTTCCAATGGCACGTTGTGTTAGCTAATCCAAGTTTATCATTATAAAAGGCTAATTGATCATTAGAAAACCCTTTTGCAATTATGTTAGCACAGCTGAAAACTGGCCTTCTTTAGACTACTTGAGTATCTGCAGCATCAGAATTTGTGGGTTCGATTACAGGCTCAAAATGGCCAGAAACAAAGTACTTTCTTCTGAAACTCGTCAGTTTTCTCATGTTCTGAGAAATGAAAGCTATTCCATGCGAGAAATTTCCAAGAAACTGAAGATCTCATACAACACTCCCTTCACAGAACAGCGCAAACTGGCTTTAACCAGAATAGAAAGAGGAGTGGAAGGCCCCGGTGCACAACTGAGAAAGAGGACAAGTACATTAAAGTGTCTAGTTTGAGAAACAGACGCCTCACAAGTTCTCAACTGGCAACTTCTTTAAATAGTACCCGCAAAACACCAGTCTCAACGTCAACTGTGAAGAGGCGACTCCGGGATGCTGGCCTTCTAGGCAAGAGCATGGAATAGCCTTCATTTCTCAGAACAAGAATACTGATGAGATTCAGAAGAAAGTGCTTTGTTTCTGGCCATTTTGAGCCTGTAATCGAACCCACATGCTGGTGCTCCAGATACTCAGCTAGTCTAAAGAAGGCCAGTTTTAGTGCTTCTTTAATCAGAACAACAGTTTTCAGCTGTGCTAACATAATTGCAAAAGGGTTTTATAATGATCAATTAGCCTTTTAAAATGATAAACTTGGATTAGCTAACACAACGTGCCATTGGAACAAAGGAGTGATGGTTGCTGATAATGGGTCTCTGTAAGCCTATGTAGATATTCCATAAAAATCAGCCATTTCCTGCTACAATAGTAATTTACAACATTAACAATGTCTACACTGTATTTCTGATCAATTTGATGTTATTTTAAAGGACAAAAAAATTGATTTTCTTTCAAAAACAAGGACATTTCCAAGTGACCCCAAACTTTTGTGTGTGTGTGTGTGTGTGCATTGAGATGCACTGGTCTACCGTGGCACCAGTGTGCTACACTACCAACCCAAAAGTCAAGCATCACGCCACTGTGTTAAGCCATGCTCAGTGGGATAAATTGTGTTACTGTATTTAACCTACAGTATATTCCTGCTGTGCGTGTGTGTTCAGACAGGTGGAAGTGAATTCTAAGAACGTGTTCGGACAGCCCCGTCTTCGAGCATCGCTAAGGGACCTGCGGTCTCCACGGAGATCCCACAAGAGCACCGTCGAGGACGACCTGAAGAAACTCATCATCATGGACAACCCTGGAGAGATGCCACAAAGAGACACGGTGAGAGACACACACAGTACATACAGAACCAGTCAAAAGTTTGGACACACCTACTTATTCAAGGGTTTTTCTTTATTTTCTACTATTTTTTACATTGTTGAATAATAGTGAAGACATCAAAACTATGAAATAACACATATGAAATCATGTAGTAACCAACATTTTATATTTTAGATTCTTCAAAGTAGCTACCCTTTGCCTTGTTGACAGATTTGCACACTCTTGGCATTCTCTCAACCACCGTCATGAGGAATGCTTTTCCAACAGTCTTGAAGGAGTTCCCACATATGCTGAGCACTCGTTGGCTGCTTTTCCTTCACTCTGCGGTCCAACTCATCCCAAACCATCTCAATTGGGTTGATGTCGGGTGATTGTGGAGGCCAGGTCATCTGATGCAGCACTCCATCTCTCTCCTTCTTGCTCAAATAGCCCTTACACAGCCTGGAGGTGTGTTGGGTCATTGTCCTGTTGAAAAACAAATGATATTCACACTAAGCGCAAACCAGATGGGATGGTGTATTGCTGCAGAATGCTGTGGTAGCCATGATGGTTAAGTGTGCCTTGAATTCTAAATAAACCACTGACAGTCACCAGCAAAGCACCATCACACCTCCTCCTCCATGCTTCACGGTGGGAACCACACTTGCGGAGATCATCCGTTCACCTACTTTGCGTCTCACAAAGACACGGCTGTTCGAACCAAAAATCTCAAATTTGGACTCATCAAACCAAAGGGCGTATTTCCACCGGTCTAATGTCCATTGCTCGTGTCTCTTGTCCCAAACAAGTCTCTTCTTCTTGTTGGTGTCCTTTAGTAATGGTTTCTTTGCAACAATTTGACCATGAAGGCCTAATTCACTTCACGCAGTCTCCTCTGAACAGTTGATGTTGAGATGTGTCTGTTACTTGAACTCTGAAGCATTTATTTGGGCTGCAATTTCTGAGGCTGGCAACTCTAATGAACTTATCCTCTGCAGCAGAGGTAGCTCTGGGTCTTCCATTCCTGTGGCGGTCCTCATGAGAGCCACTTTCATCATAGCGCTTGATGGTTTGCGACTGCACTTGAAGAAACTTCTGAAGTTCTTGAAATATTCCGGATTGACTGACCTTCATGTCTTAAAGTAATGATGGACTGTCGTTTCTCTTTGCTTATTTGAGCTGTTACTGCCATAATATGGACTTGGTATTTTACCAAATAGGGCTATATTCTGTATACCACCCCTACCTTGTCTGATTGGCTCAAACACATTAAGAAGGAAAGAAATTCCACAAATTAACTTTTAAGAAGGCACACCTGTTAATTGAAATGCATTGCAGGTGACTACCTCATGAAGCTGGTTGAGAGAATGCCAAGAGTGTGCAAAGCTGTCAAGGCAAAGGGTGGCTACTTTGAAGAATCTCAAATATAAAATATATTTTGATTTGTTTAACACTTTTTTTGGTTACTACATGATTCCATATGTGTTATTTCATAGTTTTGATGTCTTTCAGTGTGTAGAATAAATGTAGAAAATAGTCAAATAAAGAAAAACCCTTGAATGAATAGGTGTTTCCAAACTTTTGACTGGTACTGTACATACACGTATACACCCACACATATACACCCACAACACACTATTTCACACATACACACCCCAAACCTTACCACTTGCTCACACACAAACATACCACCCCACGACTAACCTCCCTCCCTTCTCTTTTCAGTCTCCTCGACACACTCTTCAGCGCACGTTCTCAGACGAGTCTCTGTGCAGCGGGCGCAGGGATGCCAGCTATGCCAACTCTGCCCCCCTGTTTGACCAGGGCACTCCCAGCGATCTGCTGTTCACCTGCACCCTGCCCACCCGGCGCCATGCACACTCTGCCAACCACATGCCCAACAAGAAGGGTGAGTGGGGCACAGCTTGAAGTCATTACCTTCTCACTTCATTGTATCCGTACATTAATTATGGTTTATCAAGTAGGCACAAGGGTCAGTTATAGTTTAAGAAGCAACGTTTATCATGTGACATCATCATGAATGCTAATCTGCTTAAGACTACTTAATTTGACCTCCTTGCCCCCCCCTCCTGCCTGGCCAGTCCCTCTGTCTGCGTCGGAGCTGTCTCTGACAGAGGTGAGGGATAAGGTTCCCCCGCTGAGGAGGCTGGACCCGGGGCTCATGCCCCTGCCTGACACTGCCTGTGGCCTGGAGTGGGCCAGCCTGGTCAACGCTGCCAAGGCCTACGAGGGTGAGTGTGAGTATTCTGTGTGTGTTCAGATATTTGCGAGAGAGATTTTGTTTGTGTACATACATGCTGAGAGAGAGAGTGTCTCACTTCAGTTCCTGACACCTGGGTCCCTCTGGTCTCCTGCCACCATAAAGCTTCTCACAGCAGCTCCAGCAGGCACAAACACATACGGTCCCTATTGACACATGATCCTGGGCCTCAATTACTGCCCTAGCCCAGCTAAGCTGCTCCTGGCTGGGCTTGATTGTGTGAAATGTAGACCTTGGAGACCTTGTGAAGATAGATAGATGAAGGGGGAAGCAGATTTTGTAGATTGGTAGCTGATTGTGAATGGGAAAATGCAGCATTGTAACAGTGTGTCTCTGTGTGTGTTTTACAGTGCAAAGGGCAGTGTCGCTCTTCTCGCTCAGTGAGCCTTCAGACATGCGGCCGATCAACAGTCCAATCCAGTTCCAAACAGCTCAGACTCCACGCACTACCCCCACCTTCAGCGGGTAAGTCTCTGACACACACACACTAAGCATTAATTCACAAATATTCACACACAAGACACAAACTCGCACACCCAAGATTCACGCACAAGCTCGATCCATACACTGCCATGGACGCACAATGTTAAGTTCACGGCAGTTGATTAGGAATGTTTCGTCTGTTTGACACGGACACTCCAAATCCTAAACCCAAAATTTGAGTGTATAAAAGCACTGCCTACACTTGGATTTCCCATTTCCCTTTTGTCAAGGTTAGGTCAACCTCACCTGTCACATGTAGAAACCACCATCCCGTGGTTAGCTGTGGTAGTTACACATGGATCAAACAAGTTACCAAGGATCTCTGAACACCTTCTGTAGTAAACAAACAGTGGAGTGTTTGAGTTACAGCAGTCCGGCCGGTCAGCTTGTGCTGTCACAGGGCGTAACTACAACCTATCACTGAAACGACCTCTTGTTTACCGAACGAACCCACTGCGCCGTACGGTCCTGATGACCTCTGTTGTGTTCTGTTGAACACACCTTGTTAAAACCTGTCTGCCCTACCTGCTACGTAACCCAGGTGACAGTGTGAGTTACTGTCTCTGTGTGTTTTCAGGGATGAGGTACCCAACGCCCTCTCGGGGCGGCTGTACAGCCTAGAGGTGATGCTGAAGCGGCTCAACACTGACCTGGAGAAGGTATCGTTTACACTAGAGAGACATTTAGTCTCAATGCTAATTTATATGTCTGTACCGCTGACGCAGGTAAGAACTGAGACTGATAATAAATCAACTCTTCCTTCTCTGTCTCTCGCTCTCTCGCTCCCTTTCTCTCGCTCCCTCTCTCTCTTCTCTATGTCTCTCTCCTCTCTCTCTCTCTCTCTCTCGCTCCCTTTCTCTCGCTCCCTCGCTCCTCTCTGTCTCTCACTCTCTCGCTCCCTTTCTCTCGCTCCCTCTCTCGCTCTCTCGCTCCCTTTCTCTCGCTCCCTCTCTCCTCTCTCTCTCTTGCTCCCTCTCTCTCTTCTCTATGTCGCTCTCGCTCTCGCTCTCGCTCTCTCTCTCTCTCTCTCTCGCCCTCTGTCTGTCCCCCACCTTCCCTCCCTCTCTGTCCCTCAGGAGAAGAAGGACAAAGTGCACCTGTTGGCTGAGATGGCTAACCTGCGGCAGAATAACCAGCGGCTGCAGGAAGAGAGCCACTCGGCCAGCGAGCAGCTCCGCAAGTTCAGCATGCTCTTCACCGACACCCCGCAGAGGAAGTGAGCTCACACC
Organism: Salvelinus fontinalis; assembly: GCF_029448725.1. Classification (NCBI taxonomy): domain Eukaryota; kingdom Metazoa; phylum Chordata; class Actinopteri; order Salmoniformes; family Salmonidae; genus Salvelinus; species Salvelinus fontinalis. The sequence goes on along the minus strand of NC_074697.1, from coordinate 46,604,277 downwards.
GGACACAGGAAGTGACCTCGGAGAGGGCGTGCACAAGCATTCGCAAAGAGGACGTGTGACCTAAGCCAGAGAACGATGGAGAGGGGGGGTAGGATTAACGTGATTTAGTGGAAACGCTGCCACAGCGAGTTTCATGCTGTTGGGATTGAGTGGGGAATAGATTTGTTAGTGAGTCTGGTTAGGTACTGTGGAATACATGGGCAGTAGAAAATAGAACGAATGCAAGTAAGTTAGGGTGTAACATTATGTACAAGAAAATGTGTAGCTTTTAAGCATAAGAGAGGGAAAGAACCCCCAGACCCCCCCCCCCTACATTCTTACGTTCTATCCTTCACCTGCTGCTTCTGTCACATTCCAACCACACTATCTCCCTCCGGCCTCCCCTAGAGGGGTGGGGTGGTAGGGGAGAAGAGGAGCACTACCCCTCCACCACTCTGACCTGCTTTTGGGGAGAGAGACCTGCCGTTACGCCCGCCACCCTCTCTGTGGTGCACCTCCTACCCCAGAATCCCTGCCTCGCTCTGGGCTGGACGGACACAGGGGCTACAGAGAACCAATGGATCCCCCTTGGCTCACCTGAAACCGAATTGCCTAGACAGAAGAGCCTGCAAGTAGACACGCCTATATTTTTAAAACTCCAACACTGCACAAGCCGTCTCCCGCAGGCTGTGCACCCAGAGTGAATCCCTCTCTGTCCCTGCTTGTAGGTTTTTATTTTTTGTAACTGAGGTCTTACACACTCCTGCGTCAGAGCAGAGCCAATAAAGAGGAGAGATTTTATTGAACTGTAGAACACAAAGATCACACGGTGAGGCCTAATACTGTTCCTGAAGCGAATCAGCCAAAAAAAAAAAAAAAAAGACTCCAACTCCCAGAATGCTCTGGGAGACGTGTGTTATAAAAGAAATGGTACTGTAGTTTTGCCTGTGTGATTCAACATATAGCTTGAACACATGTCTATTGTACTGATATAACTGACTTAAAGAGGTGGGTGTGTAACACGTGAAGGTGTGTAGGGTACAGCAAATACTCCCACAATGCATTATCGCACAAAATAGAGAGCTCTGGCGATGTTATTTTTTACCCTTCGTTGAGTGTGTGATAGGCTGACACAGGGCATTTCAGTTACGAGCAAGCTGTAATATGACAAGTTACGCCAGTGATATGAGACGAGCCTTCTCGTTCAGTTTATGAAACAGAATATAGTGTCATAAACTCAATGATAGTATCTCAATGTACATTTAAAGGTATTTACAAATATCTTAAGCAGTATGTTTTACAATTTGTAGAATTACCGTATTTCGTGGTTTGTGTTTTGGGTACAAACTGCTAGTACACACCTGTGTGCATTTAGAAAAGACTCGTAGAAATGATCTCTTAAACACTGTAGCCGTGTGTGTGTGTGTGTGTGTGCGCGCGCTAGAATGAAGGGGTATTATACATTCATTTAGCTAATAGACAGTCCTAGTGTCTGCAGAATCAAACTCAACAATTTATACACAACTGTGAGACCTTGCTAAATTACTTAAAACTTAGCTTGGGGAGGTGGGTCTGTGTGAAACTTGTGGCCATTTTGTAAAAATGTCCATCTGACAGGAATACACTAAAATAAATCAACACAAATACACTATATTCTCACTAGCTTGGTTATATTCTTTACAGAAAGTATTTTTCTTATAGATTTGTGTCTTGGTGTCCATTGTTTGTTATGAATGTGGGATAAATGGAGGGGAGCATGGAGCTGGAAAAACCAATGGTGGGGGTTCCAATTCTCGTTTGGGCCACATCCATTCACAAAAATGATAAAGGAGCATATTACTATTTTCGTTCCAGTAAACGTAAGCCCCTAGCACAGTTAAGTACCATTTCATCATGGACCCCCTTTTCAGGAACCTTCTGCCCTGCCTAAACTGGAATCCTTTCTTCCCCTCACTACTCTCAGGACCTTTCAGACACCCCCTTTAAAAACTGTACTATGTATTTATTGTTTTGTGTGTGTGTACCTGAACGGTGTAAACCCTTTTGTGGTTGGATCAGTGGACATTCACACGCATGTAGCACACAAACATACAAAACACACTACTCAACACTGCCCCCCCCTCCCCCACTCTTTCAAAAACATCTGTACATTATTGAGAGACATTCCATTTAGATAAGAGCAACATATATACAGACATCTGTCTCCATTTCTCTTCATCTCACCATCTCTGCTGCCCATCCTCCTCCAGCCAGTTAAATCATCTCATCTTGAGCAACTGAAACAACCCTACACACTCATGTTATCACTGAAGCTCAGCAAATGTGCTGTGATGTTATCTTCAATGTCTTAATCTTTATTTTGTTTATTTGTGTGTGGAGGGGTACGGGTGTTTTTAAGCATTTAGTTTTGATATATTTGATTTTAAGCAAACTGCAGTTATACATGTTGAACATTGCTCAGTGCGTTAATGTTGCACGTGCACAAATCAGAAATGGTAATACCGAAACTTGGTAAATTGATCAATTATATGTTTTTTTTTTTTTTTTTTTAGATGTTTAATATTTGTATAATTTATTTTTGGCCACTTTTGCAACCTGAAAAAGACAAAATAGTGAAATGAAGAGGGTACTGTGTTTTTATTTCTATGTATGCTGTTTGACTTTAAATCTTTGTTCAAGGCTGATTTCTATGATGCTGTATTGTTTTTCTGATTTAAATTGATCTTCTTTGTCTGCATGAGGCAGGCTGGGGTGCTTTATGCACCGACAAAGCTGACGGTTGAACATTGTTTTTCTGGGGGATGTTGTATCAATGACTGTACATTTAAAAGTGTAAATTTGTTTTCAATGTTTTATAAGAACATATATAAAAAAATCTTTCATAATGATGGAATCATTTAGTATCTTTCCTGGCAATGGTATTTAACTATTTGATCACATAAACAGGTTGTGGGTCTGCTAGAGTTGCTGGCATGTGACCTGGGGCATACAATGTATCGACTGAATCCTCAAATGAAACACGAATGCGAGTGGATAGAAGGGGCAACAATGTGGATAGAAGGCGCAGCGATGTAACGGTCGCGTTCCTCTGGCTCAGACGTTGCGTGCTACGTCATCGACTGACAGATTGCTGTAAAGTGTACACTGAACAAAAATAAGCGCCACATGCAACAACTTCAACGATTTTTACCGAGTTACAGTTCATATAAGGAAATCAGTCAATTGAAATAAATTCATTAGGCCCTAATCTATGGATGTAACATGACTGAGAATACACAAATGCATCTGTTGGTCACAGATACCTTAAGGTAGGGGTGTGGATCAGAAAACCAGTCCATTTCTGGTGTGACCACCATTTGCCTCACATCTCCTTTGCATAGAGTTGATCAGGCTGTTGATTGTGGCCTGTGTAATGTTGTACCACTCCTCTTTGGTTGCTGGATGTGGCCGGGAACAATAACACACTGTCATGAGTCAATCCAGAGCATCCCAAACATGCTCAATGGGATACATGTCTGAGTATGCAGGCCATGGAAGAACTGGGACATTTTAAGCTTCCAGGAATTGTCTACAGATCCTTGCAGTATGGGGCTGTGCATTATGAGATGGCGGGAGATGAATGGCAAGACAATGGGCCTCGGGATCTCGTCATGGTATCTGTGTGCATTCAAATTGCCATCGATAAAATGCAATTGTATTCGTTGTCCACAGCTTATGCCTGCCCATACCATAACCTCAATGCAAGGCACTATGTTCACAACTTTGACAGCAAACCGCTTGCCCACACGACGCCATACTCATGGTCTGCGGTTGTGAGGCCGGTTGGACAGACTGCCAAACTCTCTAAAACGACAGAGGCGGCTTATGGTATAGACATTAACATTAAATTATCTGGCAACCACTCTGGTGGGAATTCCTGCAGTCATGCCAATTGCACGATCCCTCAACTTGAGACATCTGTGGCATTGTATTGTATGACACAATGGCACATTTTAGTGGCCTTTTTATTGTCCCCAGCACAAGGTGCACCTGTGTATTGATCTAGCTGTTTTAATCAGCTTCTTGATATGCCACACCTGTCAGGCTGATGGATTATGTTTGCAAAGGAGAAATGCTTACTAACAGGGGCGTAAACAAATTTGAACATTTGAGAGAAATTAGCTTTTTCTGGGTATGGAAAATATCTGGGATATTTTATTTCGGCATATGAAACATGGGGTCAACACTTTACATGTTACGTTTATATTTTTGTTCGGTAGTTAGCTGATACGTTAAATACCTATCGCGGCTTTGTAAGATCTGTCAGGCAGGGACAGCGCCTTTAAAATAAACCCTTGCCTCAACGAAAACCTGGTGCCAAAAAAGCAAGTTGTGTTGCGTTATCAGGGAATTAGATGTTTTCAGTTGAGTGAGAGGCTATAAAAATTACAAACCATGGCAGTTACTGCATTAATTTATTTAAATAACAGCTGATATCAGTATTAAGATATTTGAATACGAAATATTTTGGATAAGGAAGAGTAGGCTAACCATCGATAGTCATGATATCGATAAATGTTCAACTCCAATAAAGCTGGACAGTAGAACTCGACTCTTTCCTGTCGCCAACGCCTCGGGGTCAGGTCACCTTCTCCAAAATCATCGCGACCCGGGGCCCCTCGCAGGCTGCTGCTGTCCTGCCCCGGACCCCCGCGTCCCAGAGAGGGTGTTCCTGGGGGCCAGCGGCTCAGCGGTGCCCTGTGCCATGATCCTAGAGCAGGCTTCTGCTTTGGACACCCAGCTCAAAGCTCTCAATCAACAGGTACCGTGTCCAGTTTTGTCCATCAATTTATTTCCAGGGACTTCAGTTTAGTCAGTATAAGAGATTTTGATGAGAAATGGTCAAGGGTTCAAAGCACACCCATCCCAAGTTGGCAGCAAACAAAATTCAGTAACACAATGAGCCTAACATTGTGGTCATAACCTTACATCAGTGTCTGATTTCAGGCAGTTTACTCAGATACACAGAATGTAGACTGCAATAGAAAGAACAGAGATGCTGAGTAGCTGGGTTTCTCTCCCTACTCTCTATCCCCTCTCTCCCTCTGCAGTGTCGAGTATAAGGTGCTGACTGTAGCCTTGCAGAGAGCAGCCCTGTTTTTAGCCGCAGTGTCCCCCCCGGAGACTGATCTTGGTAGTCACACCGCCAAGTCATTGCAGCCTCACACAAAAAGGAAAATCAACTGCAGGAGTGACGTTGTTGCTGGGAAATGAGATGATGTTGCCTTGGGTTGGCTACCAGTTGGCACAGAGCAGAACATTCTCACCGCTCTTATCTTCTGCTATTAAATACTACCACCTCCCCCTCTCTTTGCAGGCATCTGCTATAACCCTCCAGCTAGTGTTTTTTGACGGAGAGGAGTGGACAGCCGGACTCTCTCTACGGATCAAGGCACCTGGCAGAGGGCATGGCACACACCCCCCACCCACTAGGCTCCACACACACCAGCCTGCTGCAGGCTGTGGTGACAATCAATTACATCCCCTTCCTACATGAAGGTGAGAGGGTGTGCTCATAGACAGACACACTATCACAACACTACGTCGCCTCGGCTGATGGAATTTTGTCTTATGAAATACTTTCAATCCTGCATTTCTTTTTTTTCTTTCACACCAACTCAGGTGTTCATGTGCTTCACGTCATTGCCACCCCCTTCCCCCTGTTCTGGTACACACTGGATGACACGGAAGAGAACATGCACCAGCCCACAGTCGAGAACCTCACCAAGGTTCTGTCTGAGTACCTGGGCTTCTAACTACACTTGGACTGGTCCCATAAACCAGAACCAACAGATTACCTGGAAACCTTTTAACCACAGTGTAGGAAATACGCAGATGGGATTGAGGACAGTTTTGCCCTGACATTGCAAAAGACTAGGGCAGATGGAGGTTCCATCCACTGAAACCAACAGACTCATAGACGCATTGATCTGAGAGCAGAACTACCTTCAAGTTACATTGCTAGATGTTGGCAACTTGGATCACAGAAAACCCTTGATGGTACACGTTCATGTAAAAGAACGGGAAGATGCATTTCTCTATTCTCATATTCCTGAAGACAGTCAGACTTAATCCTTGTTTTGTGCTATATGATCATCAGTTGTGATTTTGCCAACAATTGATTTCTGTGAATGTCAGATTTGAGACTTTTGATTTCATGCTCACAGCTGACATTGAAGGTTCTATTCATATGGCAGTGACCAAAAACTTGAAGAAACCTAATAATGGATTTCTTCTGTATGCATTACCTCTCCCCAAGAGGTTTCCGGCACGTCTTGGTTTCAGCCATGGAGTTGTAATATCATCGGTATCGTTCAGCACATCTTGCCAGAGTGCTGCTTTTTAAATATTGTTTATTTACATTTGCTTGTGTCAATGATTAGGTCTGGTGACAACGGTTTTCAATTAAACTGCATTTAATTTTTTTCAGATTTAAACACTTAACAATTTTTGATACAGGGTGTCACGAAACTACAGAGCTAAGTTACTAAAAAGATTGTTCTCTCACATTTCTGGCTAGACAACTGAATAGTATTGCCTCTGAAGTGAACATACTATACATGATGGCTCAGGTAGTGGAGAGATTCAGAGTTGTCCCCCACCCATATGGCTCAGAGGTGGGGGTTGGGGGCAGGAGAAGGGGGGACTGGGGGTGCCTGGAGATGAAAGGTCATTGTCAGAGGAGGGGTATGCTGCTCCTGGGGTTCTGTTGGAGCCAATAAGTGGTCCACAACCTTCCTGTTCCCTGAGAGGAGAGAGAGCACATGTCAGTTCTCTGGTCGTGCCAGAAGAGGGCAGTGGTAGTCCACTGCAAAATGAGATGTAGTACAGTCCTAAAGTAAAAGACGATTGACTGCTAGACAAACATTAGAAATTAAAGAAGGGATGAACATTTTCTCGTGAAACGTATTAGAGGGAGAGCAGAGAAAGTGAAGACTCACCCGGTAGTACCGTGAGTTGCTCGGTCCCGTTGCCGTCTGTTCTTGAACCAGTTGCTCACCTGGGTGGCGGTGAGACCGGTGGCGGCCGCAAGCGCTCGTTTCTCACGTGGTGAAGGGTAAGGTTTATGGTAATACCACTCCCGCAGCACACTCCGGGATTTCTCCTAGAAAGAGGAACATTCACTTCGGAATGATGAAACAAGTAGGATAATGATTTAAAGTTCCTGGTAGCCGTAAGAGGCCTCTGCTCATTTCCTTCCCTTCATCTGCGCACAGTTCAGTACATTTGAAGCAGACAGAGTAAGACACTTTAGACTTGAGTTCCAGGCAGAAAAGTCCTTTTGTCTTGACATACACCATCTGGACTCAAGGCCCTAGGGACATTTTGTTTTACAGAAGCAAAAATGTTCTGAAACAGTATAATATTAAATATATTATTTATATTTACTCAAACCTAGTAGGCGTAATTCACTGTACCTTGAAGCAGTAGCTGGTCTCCTCTCCATCCCAGATGGTTCTTGGCAGGGGAAACTTACGGCGTACGCGGTACTTCCCCACAGCCCCAAGGGGGCGCCCTCTCTGGCACTCAGCCTCCAGATAGTGTGCCCTCAGCCAGAGCTGCTGCAGCAGGGGGTGGCTGCGATTGGAGTAGGGGAAGCTCTCCAGGAGGGCGTAGAGGTCCGAGAAGCGCCCCAGATGGAAGGCCACGGCAGCCCGTGCCTTCAGGACGCTCTCCAGACCCCCCAGGCAAGAGGAGGAAGAGGGGGGTAAAGTGCGGAGGAAGCCAGTCAAGCTCTCCATGCGTCCGCTCTGCAGAAGGACCTCGCACACACACGCCACTTGTTCTGCCGAGAAGACCATTGCCATGGAGATGGAGACCACGCACGACGAGAGGTCAAAGGTTAGTTGGCCTACCTCTGACCTTTCACAACTCTCTGTGAAGGGAAATGTTTTAGAGATAGGTTGAGAGTCTGTAGAGAACGTTAGCTGCTGTCGGGTGAATGTGTATATCTCCTTATTCATACCCTGTCTCCGCCCTGGCAATGTTGAACTCACAGGTAACCTGAGAGCATGGGGGTTACAAAAACAGACACACCTGATTGGGTACACAACAGAGAAAGCATTCATCCAGAGAGAAAGCAGGATTGTGTTGTGCAAACAAGTGTATTTAAATCTAATTTACTAACCAAATTGCAAAAGCGCTTCTAACGTGGTTTGGTAGTGTAGGCACTCAATAGTTTGTTCCCCCATGACCCATAAATCTCACGTGGGAGATTTATTAAATAGAAGCATTCACAAAATCGCCCCAAAACCAAAAATGTATTCTTTATATAGTTTATTAGAATATCACAAAACTGCATATAAAAAATAAAATACCTTAAGTACAAAACCAACCTCAAATGTTTTTGTTTTTTTAAATCTAATAATCCCTTTACTCACTTAAAGTACATTTTTAAAAATACATCTTTGGATAACTCAGGAGTGTGTGTGTGCACAAATTCCTGCCCCTGATTTTAACAGCCTTTGGAGCACCACACACTAAAACAAAACACTACATGTAGACAAGGGGTGGGCTCATGGATACACAAACAAAAACACACTTTCCCTTTAGCCTCCAACTCATGCACTGTATCGTATGGAGAAAAAATGCCTCGAACCAACGAAACATTTCCAAACACCGATAAAAAAAACGTTTAAAAACTTGTAACATTCCTTTGACAGGTATTAACATCCTATTCAGATTGTGAAAAGTGTATAATATCATTTGAGAAGTGGTGATTATCATTAGCTACACATTCTGAGACTGTACAACCAGCCATCGTCTGAGAAGGTCCACTGATGCTTTTTCCTATGTCCATGTTCCTCAAGGACTGCTCGTTTTTCCCCCTCCATTCGAAGTATTCAAAGGTTACTACTAGAAAATGATTGATACATGCTTTAAATACACACAGAAAATAAACAAAACACACAAATATAAAAACACAGTTGGGAGTGACACGGAAGAGTAGCGTTGTTTTACTGTTGGCCAGAGAACTAACTGCCATCTGTGCTTTGGTTATGGAGAGATGGTGAGTACTGTACGTTTGTGGAGAGATGGTGAGTACTATACGTTTATGGAGAGAACTGCACCAAGTCTCGTTGGATACCATTCCATTCTAGGAGACCCGTCACCTGCTCTCAGCACTTCATGACTCACTGTTGCTGATATCAGGATAGACAGAGGCTGTTTGAAACTCAACCTAACCAGCTAATTCGACCTATCCCGTCGCTTCAGATCAGTGAGTGCAATTCGTCAAGAACAGAGAAAAGGCAGCAGGTTTTCAGAATAGAATCTGGCCATCACCGAAGGCGTAAACATGACATGGACGAAATGGGCAAAACGTACAATGAGGAGGGAGTTCTCAATGGTGATGATGTCATGGAAGGTGTTAGTGATGCTGAAAGAGCGACGGCCGTACAACCAAGAGCATCACATTACGTTTCTCTGGAGTTCAAGAGGGATACGGGTTAGTACAAAACTCATATTCCACATCAATGTGGGAAGTTGCTCGTCTCGAATGGTGCTTCATTTTGTGAAGAGTAGAACACATTCTTCACTTGTGAAGATACAAAGGCAGGAAAACCCACACTGGCCCACCAACTAGATAATAAGGCACTTATTAGGTCTAGCTCAAACCCATACAAGTAATATAAAAATTAAAAAAACAATATTTTTCCATTCATAGACCATTTGTAGTGTACGATAGTGGACGATTGTGGCGCAAATATCGCACCATGTGATCAAGCAGAGTGTAGTGTACACGCGTTAGACAGTGTACGAAACCTGTCTTCACTAAAGATCGGTCTATCCTAATTAGACTGGCCTACATATGTAATACATGTCACATGACCATATTCACAGAGGACCATGCATTGATTGCATAGAGTAAAAAAAAGCAGTTTTCCTCCAACAGACGTGACAAAGTTTAGCATGTACGCCAACCTGTAGTTAAATGAGGAGCCTGTGCTCTTGACGCGGTGACACTGCTGACAGAGCGGAGTACACAGTCCATCTCGATGCTGGAGTGTTCCCGGGGTTCCTGGTGTCACGGTCGGCCCACTTTCTGTTTGCGTTCACTGAGGCTAATCTGTGCAATACTCAGCAGCACCAAAAGTGAGCAGCCATTCGGAACCGTCCAGTCCAACAGGACTTAACGCTTGGCTGCGTCTGAATTTGGCTGAGTTTAGAGACTTAAAACAAGACAACCTGGCCGTGGCGTACTGCTCAACCCAACGCCAACTAAAACCCAAGGCATTCGTTCCCTTGTAGTACAAATAGTGTTGGCTGAAACGGGGACGCCTGTGCATGAAAGCCGCAGAATGTGCTTAGAAATGAACTTGATGCCGAGTAAAAGGAACCGTGCCTCGCTTGGAGAGTAAGGACTTTTACTCAGCTCCTCCATTTTGTCTCTGACTGGATTTTTTGACACAGGAAGGGCTCTTGACTTATGGGAGGCAGATGACAACAGTATAAGAGTTCTAAAATTGTGGAAACCAAGCAGTGGACAGTTGCGTAACATAAGTCAGGTAACAGGCTAGCCTATATGCAAGGCCGTCCTCCAGGTCATTCCATGTTGCATACAATCAGCCTATCCCGTGACGGTTTATCCAAAAGGATCATCGCCTAGGATTTTTGGAGTCAAAGCACCTTTCTCATACAGGTCCACAGCTCAATGCAAACCTATCCAAGGGAGCACTGAGGTTGTGCCGTAAACATGTAGTCTTGCTGATGTGGGTTGGGGGGGAGAGGGGGGGGGGGACTGGATTACAGCCTCAACTCGTCATCCACAGGGACTGATTGTAGCTGGGTGAGGATCTTGGGGTCTCCATCCATCTCCTCTGGGTCCCCCAATGGCGACACCCTGTCCACATCCTGTTCTGGAGAGGGGCTCCCCAGTAGCAGTGCCTCGCCTCCAGGTAGGCCCAGCAGAGCCGGGTCCTCGGGTAGATCCCCCTTCCCACGGACGTCAAACATAGTCAGGCTGGCAGAGGTGGAGAGGGGGACAGGGCTCCAGGTGGTCTGGGAGAGCTGAGTGGTGGGGGTCACTCCGCTGCACATGGGGCTGAGAGAGAGCATGCTCTCTGGGGTGAGGGCATTGGGAGGGGTGTGGGTGGCAGAGAGGTCCAGGGTGTGTGGGGAGGTGGTGGAGAGGGACTGGTTGGTGGGGACACCCGTCTCATGGGTGCAGTAGAGCGGAGAGGAGTTGATGAAGCAGAGGGGGGACGTCTGTAGGGTGTTGGAGGCTGAGACAGAGGTGGAGACTGGGATGAGGGTAGGTGTAGGGTGGATGACAGGGTTGAGAGTGAGTCCGGGGCCTACTCCGTTGGTGAGGTGGGTAGAAGCCTCAGGGACGGGTTTCATGGGCAGGCTGCCGAACTGGATGCCAGCCGGGATAGTTAGGATCAGCTTGCCGTTTTGGTAACTCAGGATGGGGCTTCCACCATAGAGGAGATTCCCTACAGGACAGAGGAGAGGTGGAAGTGGAGAGGAAGTAGTAAGGAAAAGCATATTTGTTAGCAGTTCATCACCAACATTAACATAGCTAAATTTGCCCTAAAAAGCAAATGACTTAGTAATAGGTCAGACACACAGAGAATATTGACTGCCGATAGGTACTTAGCACAGTATGAGGCTTTCCTTATCTTGCTAGAACAAAAGACAACCCGTTGCGTACCGATCTGATACTGACGAACCTGCCGTTTCAGCACAACTTTAATCTGAGCCAATCAGAGAGCACGGACCCCCTGTGGGGGATCCGAAAAGGCAACTATGGGTAGCTGCAGTCCAATATGGCGACCGGAGTATGGGTGAGTGGATGCGTAGAAAGGAGTGGGTGTATGGAAAGCGAATCAGGTAATTGGGCAGATTTGTTGCCACTCAAGACCATTTTGCGTGGCTGATTGGGCTGCACGACGAGTCAATAAGCAGGCGATCAGGGCACCAGTGTTGTATAGGCTTGCCTGCCGACCTGCCCGTGGTACCACGGTTGTGTCACCAGTGGTAGCTAACGTGGCCACCCCTATAAATTTGATTTCAAGTAGGATAGCAACCTACACAAGAAATAACTAATATTGATACATGAACATAAAGTCTATGCAATGGGGAGGGCATGAACGGAAACAAAACCGGGACACAGTGCCTTTCGCACCTGCTTGACCAGCACCACTGTCCGGCAACGGCGTGGGAAGAAGCTACCTAGTATCAGGGGGACAGTCAGTAAGCACGCGCATATAAACACATGAAGCAACAGTACACCCATCATCACTTTGAAATCAAAAATAAACTAATCGTCAATTAGAACTGAAAATGTACAATTATTTATGTAAAACTAACAGTGAAATCAGACTCGTCCTCTGGCTTCAAAACAGAAGTCGAATCTCTCGCGGTATTATAGCTCAAATGTACGGTAGTTGCGAGGTAAGAAACGGGAGGGACGACAACAACAAAAAAACACCACTCAATCAAAACCGCCTAACCTACGGCAGAGCACTTCACATATCCACTCCTTTCCACACGCCCACTACTTTTCTTTCGACACACCCATACTCCAGACGCCATATTGGGATGCCTCTCTGAAAAGGAGTGTGTCAACAGAAGACAACAAAAACAAAACAAAAAAAGGCACAAGATATCCACCCCACGTTAGCTTGCCAACTGAGCCAGGCAGTCACACAACACTTCATGTGAAACCCATGGGGTGGTAAGTGCAGCACAATGCTTTACCAAGCTAGCTATCTGGCTATCACGTGATCATGACTCTCAGTTCCATTACATTACACATAAGAGTCATTGGATGAAGGCGTCTTCTGCACAGGGGACTTTGGTAAAGAGCCCAGATGCTCACTATAAACATTAACTCTTGTCACTCGTGGTACGGTTTTGGAAGCATAAGGAACCTTATATTTCATATCGGCGATAAATAACTGTCTAAAAACAAAAAAGGTTAAATTGATACACAACTGGATAGGGTTAAAGTGTTTCCATATCTCCATGTTACAACGCTTGTTTACAGAACACAAGAGGCGACCACCTGTGCTAATTAGCCATTTAGCATGCTCCAAACACCGGTGTGTAAGTGTAACTCGGGAAGTGAGGCGGAAATGTAGTTCCGTCGGATGGAGTCGCACACACAGCTCTATGGATTTGTACAAAATTGCCACAATAAGTAGATTTTTTTATTTGAAGGATTCTTTCTCGCTGATGAAAGATAAGGGCCATATGTTTCTAAACATTAAAAACACAGCATTGTTCACGAGGTAGTCGTGGGCGAAGCTAATGACTAAAACTGTAGGGAGAAGGCAGAATGCTGCCTAGAGTTTGAGCTAGCCATCTAGCAAGATTAATAATTAAATGTCATTCACTCTCCATTATCCCATACGGCCAGTGCCAGTTCCCTTGCTAGCTAATTTTAGCTCAACAGTTAGCATCACCATTTGCCAGTTAGCAAAAGCCAAACAAAGCTTTGAAAAAAAACTACTGCCATCTTGTGGTTTGGAGTGTTCCAGTGATCTGATCAGCGGTTGATCTATATGATGTGAACAACAAAAAAGTTGACTGCCGACACTGGGCAGCGGTGCTAAGTCCCTATCGGCAGTCTTCTCCGTGTGTCCGAGTCTTAAGTTACCTGGCGAGGCGGAGGGGAGCTGAATGACCCCAGAGTTGAGGAGCTGGACACTAGGAGCCATGCTGGTCGGGGGGCCTACAGTCTGGAGGGGTCCCAGCTGGTTAATCCTAAATGGCCCCTGAGGCATCCCACCTCCAGTGGCCGAGGCTAGGATCTGGAAAGCCCCTCCAGATAGGGAATGGGTGGCCGGGCCGACCTGAGGGAAGGAAAGTTGTCCCGCGGAGGAGACAGGCACCAGCTGGGGCAGGGGAACCAACTGGGCTGGGGTTGTCTCTTTGGACTGGGAGACGGGAACCACTTGGGTAGGGGAGGAGATGATCTGGGGATGGCCTAGTGGGGACTGGATCTGTGTCAGACTGGGGATTGTAGCTGAGGTCTGGTTACCCAGCTGGAGTGTGAGTCCTTGAGGGAGCTGTCCATTGGTGAGCTGGGACAGGGAGAGGATGGTGGATCCCGCTCCCAATGTAGACGAACCAGTATGATGCTGGGGGAGGGGTTGGGCAATGTTCAGAGTCTGGTGGCCCTGGAACTGGGAAAGGGTGCCCTGGGGGAGGGAGGAGGTGAGGGGGGGGACAGGGACTAACTGGGGACACTGGCCTCCAGGGTTGTGTTGGACCAGTTGGGATACGGGGACACCCTGGATGGAGGGCACCACCTGAGGCAGGGAGAATACCTGTGGGGTGGAGTAGCTGTAGGATGACACCACCTGGCAGATGGAGCTGGAGGGGGTGAGCTGAGAACCAGCTGTGGCAAACACAACATACTCCCCCTGCTGGTTGGGGAGGCTCACTACAGGGCTGGAGATGACCACGCCCGGGGATGACTTAGAGACCGGGAGGGTGTCGGAGAGGTGGCCATTTTGAGTCAGAACCAGTGAGGGGAGGGAGGTGGGGGAGAATGTTGAGGAGGGGGAAGGAGAGACTGTCTGGATGTCCTCTGCTTTGAGAACCATCCCCTCTGGGACATTGATGAAGTCCAGGGTGGGGATAGTCGAGGGGTTCATCAGGCTAACATTGTCCGTCTTACGGTCCTCAGTCAGGGGGAGGGAGATGGCAGAGCTGGGCTGGGCCTCCATGGCTGTAACCTCCTGGCCCTCCAGACCCATATCCTGCACAACCGCACTGCTTTTGGATATGACCTGCGCTCCATTGAAGAGCAGAGGCGAGTTAGCCGATATGGGGCTGAGGGTAACCGTGTGACCATCGCTCAGGGTCAGCCCGTTGATGATGACGCCACCCCCTGCCCCGGAGATCAGGGAGCCCCCGTTGATGAGTAAGGGGTGGGAGGCGGTGAGGAACCCACCAGCCCCGTTGAGGAAGATCTGGCCTCCAGTGCTGCAGGGGGTACCAGAGAGGGAGATGATGGAGGCTGTGGAGCCCACAATGTCCTCTGGTTTGTCTGAGATGTCGTCAGCCTCATCGTCTGTGCTGTGGTTGCCATCGGACTCGCTGAGAAAACACAGGAGAGGAGCAGAGGAGAAAGATAGGGGGAGTGAGACAATGAACAGAGACAGAGTATGGAAGAAGGGGGAGTAGAGGGCAAGGATTGCCCGACGGAACGGAAAAAAGAGGGGAAAGGGATCAGAATGTTACAATACACATAACATATGGTAAATCAATAACCGTCAGTGATAATCTCCTTTGATCCTATGGTTTACACCGTATGTGATGTGTATGTCCTGAAATATCCTAGTGCACTGAAGCAGTGTGGTTAACATAGAGAACAATGGACAACTGATTTACTGTCCCCAGCCACCACAGCGTCTATATATAAGATAAAGACTGGGCTGCATGGGGGATGATCGGCAGTCTCTTTTTATTTCCCACACATGGGAATAAAGGACATCAACAACTGACACATGAAAAAACATGAAAAACCCAATTTCCTGTGTAGCTTTGTAAACTGCCAACTTCCCTGGCCAAAACTAGCATAATGTATGTAGTCTTTTCACACACAACTGTATAAAAAATAAAAAATAAAAAATATATATAAATAAAAAAACATTTATATTGGATTTTTAAATGTGCACTCCAAACGGGGCACAGGAGAGCTGAAGACATTTAAGGTTTTAAATATATTATTTTCTCCTTTTGTTCCCTAACACCTACATTTCCTCTCTCTTTCGGTCTCTGTTCCCCCTGCTTTCCCAGCGGTGCAGGGCCTCGGGAGCGCGCAGAGGTCCGCCGGGAGACTTTGCGTGCAGGATTTCAGGGAAATTTGAGCCACAATGGGCGCCCGGATCTCACATTTCACAACAAAGCAACATGCTCTTACTCCCAGTCGTGCTCTCTGAGACATGTGTGGCGTTATCACTGTCAAAGAGTTCATGCATTCTGTCATTCATAAACATCAAATCAATTATTTGTCACGTGCGCCGAATACAACAAGGTGTAGACCTTAAAGTGAAATGTAGTTATTGCAGGGATTGATGGAATTTGATTTAAATATGTTGAGCATGAACCATACAGTTGCGATAAGCCACACAGTCGAGCCCATGGTTCAGAAAAGTCTGCATTACATAAAATATGTTTGGAGCACTAAAATAATATTGCAGTTGACAGATTCATATATGTTACAATGTTAGGCTACTTTCTAGCGTTCACTCCTACCTATCTGATCTGGAGAATTTCGGTGAACATTGTTTTTGAGTCAAATGAATCAATATCTTGGTGTGTGCTGTGTGCAGCAGTATAGACTATATGTACTCCCATAGTCTGGCTGCCTTGCTAAAAATATACAACTCCGCACATAAACAATTGTGTTCATTATAAGACGAACCATATAGACATAGATGTTTGACATGCAATCGTGTATGAAAGGTTTTAAATGGGGTATTTGGTTACAAATGTAGAAAAGAATGCATAGCCTACCTTTTGCTGTTGGTACCAGACGGGGTTCGGTCTCTCTGCCGTCGATTCTTGAACCAATTGCTGACTTGTGTGAGGGAGAGTCCAGTCACTTTGGCCAAGTTTTTCTTCTCGTCTGGAGTGGGGTACCTGTTGCTTTTGTAACACTCTTTCAGTGCATTCCGAGACTTCTCCTTGAAACAATACACCGTTTCCTCTCCATCCCAGATTGTTTTCGGCAGGGGAAACTTCTTCCGAAGCCGATACTTGTCCACAGCGCCCAGGCTACGACCTCGGGACCTCTCTGCCTCCTTGTAGCGCGCCTGCAAGTAGAGGTCCTGCAGGAACCCATGGTTGCTCGGGTGAAAGTTGTGGCTTTCCAATATTGCGTACAGCTCCTTGAATTCTTCCCGGTGGAAAGCAACCAGTGCCTGGGCCTTGAGCAGCGTCTCGTTGCCACGTAGCAGCTCGGCCGAAGGAGGGATGGTTGATAGGAATCTCCACAGGCGATCCACATTGCCTGCCTGTAGAAGGGCTTCGCACAGACATGCTACTTGATCGGTCGAAAAGCTGAGCGCCGAGTTCTGAAAAGTTTTTAGCAATTGTTCCGAAACTTCATCCGGATCCGTCTCCTCTTTCACCGGAGCGGCCTCTTGGGTAGGATTCTCAGTGCTATTCTCAGATTGTTCTGCAGACTCCAAAGACAAGGAAGCCATTTTTAGTTTAACTTTTTTTTATTTTAGTTCCTCCCCTGCGCGCTCTCTCTCGCCCATTCTCTGTCGACGAGTGTCTGCCACAGCTACACGCGTCACGCACGCCTCAAACCTCGTCAATCTCCGATTTTAAGATTCGTTATAGCGATGCCTGTTCAATACCTTTTATTAGGCTACTGGTAGATACATGTTATTGTTCAATTCCAGATTGAATAACCACGTTATTTTATTGACAATGTTATGTTATTATCAGATTGTACTAAATAGGCCTACTGCCCCCCCCCCCCCCCCCCCTTTTTTTTTATTTCAGTATACACTTTTTTCAGCCTGTCTATGGAGGATCAGGATATACTAGGGCCCGGCTATGTGGTGTGTACGTATTCCAGATGAGATGATGGACATTATAACGTCACGTGTAGATGTGTCCATCTGTTTACTGATCTCAAAGTCTGTTGATTTCACATGAACAGTTGAATTGGGCAGCATCAGCTCTTTCCATCTGCGAGATAGGACTGCTGGTGAACTAGCCCATGCATCGCTTATGTCTGTGTGCTGTGTGTTCTTTCCCTGCTGTCTGTTTACACTTAAGATGGTTGATAGTTGTCTCTCCAGTTCCTCAGCTGGCATCTGAATGAGCACCTGGTGTGGTTTCTCTATCCAAATATTCTCAGTGCAACACACACACACACACACACACACACACACACACACACACACACACACACACACACACACACACACACACACACACACACACACACACACACACACACACACACAAACACACACAGTGCCATGATGTGAATGTTGTTTTAGAATTAAAATGTGCACCCATCTCTCTGACAGTGGGGTTGGTACACGAGCTGGTTTGATTGATTTGTGTAAATAGAGTGTGCAAATTTGTGACTGTATTTTGCCTTTCTGATAGAATTAAAAAATCTAATTGTATTTGTCACATGCGCTGAATACAACAGTGAAATTACCTTTCAGTGAAACGCTTACTTACAAGCCTTTAACCAACAATGCAGTTTTAAGAAAAATAAGTGTTAGGTAAAAAATAGATAAGTAAGAAATAAAAATAAATGATTAAAGAGCAGCGGTAAAATAACAGTAGCAAGGCTATATACAGGAGGTACCGGTACAGAGTCAATGTGCGGGGGCACCGGTTAGTCGAGGTAATTGAGGTAATACATACATGTAGGTAGAGTTAAAGTGACTATGCATAGATAATAACCAGAGAGTAGCAGTAGCATAAAAGAGGGGTTGTGGGTGGCGGGACACAATGCAGATAGCAGCCAATGTGCGGGGGCACCGGTTAGTCAGGGTAATTGAGGTAGTATGTACATGAATGTATAGTTAAAATGAATATGCATATATGGTAAACAGAGAGTAGCAGCAGTGTTAAAGAGGGGTTGGGGGGGAACACAATGCAAATAGTCCGGGTAGCCATTTGATTACCTGTTCAGGAGTCTTGTAGCTTGGGGGTAAAAACTTTTGAGAAGCCTTTTGGTCGTAGACTTGGCGCTCTGGTACCGCTTGCCATGCGGTGGTAGACAGAACAGTATGACTGGGGTGGCTGGATTCTTTGACAATTTTTAGGACCTTTCACTGACACCGCCTGGTGTAGAGGTCCTGGATGGCAGGCAGCTTAGCACTAGTGATGTACTGGGCCGTACACACTACCCTCTGTAGTGCTTTGCGGTCGGAATCCGAGCAGTTGCCATACCAGGCAGTGATGCAACCGCTTTGTGCCCTTATATTGGTGTGTTTGGACCATTCTAGTTTGTTGGTGATGTGGACACCAAGGAACTTGAAGCTCTCAACCTGCTCCACTACAGCCCCGTCGATGAGAATGGGGGCATGCTCGGTCCTCCTTTTCCTGTAGTCCACAATCATCTCCTTAGTCTTGGTTATGTTGAGGGATAGGTTGTTATTCTGGCACCACCCGGCCAGGTCTCTGACCTCCTCTCTGTAGACTGTCTCGTTGTTGTCGGTGATCAGGCCTACCACTGTTGTGTCGTCTGCAAACTTAATGATGGTGTTGGAGTCGTGCCTGGCCACGCAGTCGTGGGTGAACAGGGAGTACAGGAGGGGACTGAGCACACACCCCTGAGGGGCTCCAGTGTTGAGGATCAGCATGGCAGATGTGTTGCTACCTACCCTCACCACCGGGGGGCGGCCCGTCAGGAAGTCCAGGATCCAGTTGCAGAGGGAGGTGTTTAGTCCCAGGATCCTTAGCTTAGTGATGAGCTTTGAGGGTACTATGGTGTTGAACGCTGAGCTGTGGTCAATGAATAGCATTCTCACGTAGGTGTTCCTTTTGTCCAGGTGGGAAAGGGCTGTGTTGAGTGCAATAGAGATTGCATCATCTGTGGATCTGTTTAGGCGGTATGCAAATTGGGGTGGGTCTAGGGTTTCTGGGATAATGGTGTTGATGTGTGCCATTACCAGCCTTTCAAAGCACTTCATGGATACGGACGTGAGTGGCTTGGCGGTAGAAGCTGTTAAGAAGCCTTTTGGACCGAGACTTGGCGCTCCGGTACCGCTTGCCGTGTGGTAGCAGAGAGAACAGTCTATGACTAGGGTGGCTGAATTCTTTGACAATTTTTAGGACCTTTCACTGACACCACTGGGTATAGAGGTCCTGGATGGCTGGAAGCTTGGCCTCAGTGATGTACTGGGCCGTACTACGCACTACCCTCTGTAGCGCCTTGCGGTCGGAGGCCAAGCAGTTGCCATACCAGGCAGTGATGCAACCAGTCAGAATGCTCTCGATGGTGCATCTGTAGAACCTTTTGAGGATCTGAGGACCCATGACAAATATTTTTTGTTGTGCCCTCTTCACGACTGTCTTGGCTGTCACACCCTGATCAGTTTCACCTGCCTACCCCGGCACCCCGAGATCCCCTCTTATCTCCTCCGGAGCGATATTCTGGGGATCCTGGAACTTGCCGGGGTTTTCTTTCTCAATGCTCCCTTATTTTTGAGCTGTAGCCATCTTCATTCCCTTCGGACCCATCGAAGATGGCGTATATTATTACGCTAACGTCAGTAAGGGTGCTCTCCTGGGCTATGGCAGTTTGGGAGCAACAATCCACCATTTGTTGTCATCTGGAGGATTTCATGGTAGAGGTGAGGAAGGTATTCAATTCTCCGGTATCCGGGAGAGAGGCGGCCAGTAAACTTCTTGAATTACGTCAAACCTCCCGTAGTGTGGGGGGCCGCTGTTGGAAGACAAGGATGTAGAACGCGTTTGCCTATCGAGTGACCAAATTTATATATTTAACCTTACAAAATTGTATATATTTTGGTTTGGCCAGGCGTCTAAAGTGACCCCTAAACAATTCAGATCAAGTTTGAGAAATGTAAGTTTGTAATGTCGTCTACCCGGCCAAAAACTAGGTCTGCAAGAGCAGGCCGCAGCAAGCCCGCGCCCTTTCTTGATTCACCCCCGCCACTGGATGCTGCTAATGCCGGCCTCACAGAAACACTGACTGTGGAGATGCTACAATCCGTGATAGGCACCCTCAAAACCAATATTTTCGGCAAAATTGACTCTCTCTACCAATCTCAGGTCAGAGATATCAATGGTCAAAGATGATCTTAAAAAATCTATCGAGAGTATACAGAATAAAGCTCCGACGCACATGGAGTGGCCTTATCGGAGCTGGAGCGAGGTGCTACAGACCACAGCACTCGCATTAGCGAGCTAGAGGCTAACGTTGGCTCATTAACAACTAGGGTGGCATACCTCGACAATAGATGCGAAGATATGGAAAGTAGAATGCGGAGGAACAACATTCGTCTACTGGGAATACCGGAGGGAGTGGAGGGCCCAAGACCCACGGAGTTCATGGCCCAGCTGCTTCAGGAGCTGCTCGGTATGGAGGAGAAGTCACTGCTAGACCGGGCCCACCGCACTCTGCGTAGCCAACCCTGGGATGGAGAACCCCCGCTACCATTTGTCATCAGTGTGCATTTCTTTCACGTCCGCAATGACATACTGAGGAGATCAGGAGAAGCTTCCCTTCTCCTCTATAAGGGTATTTGCGGACTACACCACAGCTGTGGCTAAGAAACGGGCTAGCATTGGAGCTGTGAAGCGTGAGCTACGCTCCTGCCTGGGCGTGAAGTTCAGCCTCATCTACCCTGCGGTTCTGAGACTGACTTTACCGGACCGCTCCACACACAGATTCGAGGACCCGGCTTTAGCGGCCGATTTCACCAACAAGAACATGAAAGCGGCTGTTGTACCGCATGGTGTGGAACAAATGGTTGTTTAGCTGGTCTTGTTAGCAGGCCGGCTGGCAGACTGGTTGGCAAGCGAAGCCAACTTTGCTGGGTTCATCGACATTTAAATGTCACTCTTTTTTTTTTTTTTTTTTCCAGTCATAGTTTTCATTTCATTGTTCAGTCATAGTTTTACCATCTGTATTGCTGTTAAACCTCTCTTAACCAAGGTTTGTTTTCCATGGACTCTGCTGGGGACCGATCTATGTATGTTTGGCTTACTTTGGTTAAATGGTCACAAATCTCAGGTAGCACAGAGTAAGAGTTATCATGCTTTGCTCTAAACTTTTTTTGTATTTAGGGTTTTGCTTGCATCTCAGTTGGGGAGATGCTTCGGCAAGGGAGGGTGTGAGGCAAGGGGTTTTTCCCTCTTTATTTGTATATAATTTTGATATGTTTTTTGTGCTTCGTCGCTTGTCTTTGTTTTTGAAATTTGCGCTTTTAGGTTCAACTAGGATCTTTAGTTTACATTGTACCTTGTCCTTTACACGTCCTCTCTCTCTTAAGACATGACTCAGCCTAGTGTAGCCCATCCTGCTGGAGGGAATGGCTTTAATTTTCTTACTTAGAACTGCAGGGGTACCGATAACCCAGTTAAACGTAGTAAGGTGCTACACCACCTTCATCAATTGAAAGCTCAAATCATCTTTCTCCAAGAAACTCATCTGAAGTTATCACAACACTCAAGTCTTAGGTGCAGATGGGTGGGTCAGGTGTTCCATTCCTCATTTCAGAGTAAGGCAAGAGGGATGGCTATTTTACCTCACAGATCGGTACCTTTTACATGTTCCATTGTGACTACAGATCCCCATGGTAGATACATAATTGTCAGTGGTAGGCTGCTCAATACAAATGTACTTCTTGTTAATATTTATGCTCCTAATTGGGACAATGGTGATTTTTTTCAAATCTGTTTTCTCTACACTCCCAGATATGTCTCATATGTTGATCTTAGGCGGTGACTTTAACTGTTGGTTAGACCCACATTTGGATCGATCCTCCACTAAACCTTCCACCTTATCAACCTCAGCTAGAGTTGTCCGAACCTTTGTCTGAATTCACAGTCTCAGATTCTTGGAGAATGTTTAATCCATCTAGAAAAGCATACTCTTTTTTTTCTCATCGGTTCACCACACTTTTACGCGCATAGATGACAGGCTTCTCCATTCCATTTCTTCATGTTCACATAATCCAAGTGTTGTGTCTGACCACGCCCCTGTTACTATGGAAGCAGTCTTTCAAACTGTTGACAATCTGCAACCGCCTCGGTGGCTAAATACTCAACTGCTCAGTAATGAACACTTTATCAATTTTGTTTTGAGTCAAATCAACTTATTCACTTTTTATAGCTACTATTTACAGGTCTCCTGGGCCATATACAGCGTTCCTCACTGAGTTCCCTGAATTCCTATCGGACCTTGTAGTCATAGCAGATAATATTCACATTTTTGGTGATTTTAATATTCATATGGAAAAGTCCACAGACCCACTCCAAAAGGCTTTTGGAGCCATCATCGACTCAGTGGGTTTTGTCCAACATGTCTCTGGACCTACTCACTGCCACAGTCATACTCTGGACCTAGTTTTGTCCCATGGAATAAATGTTGTAGATCTTAATGTAATCCTGGACTACTGGACCACCATTTTATTACGTTTGCAATCGCAACAAATAATCTGCTCAGACCCCAACCAAGGAGCATCAAAAGTCGTGCTATAAATTCTCAGACAACACAAAGATTCCTTGATGCCCTTCCAGACTCCTTCTGCCTACCCAAGGACGTCAGAGGACAAAAATCAGTTAGCCACCTAACTGAGGAACTCAATTTAACTTTGCGCAATACCCTAGATGCAGTTGCACCCCTAAAAACTAAAATCATTTGTCATAAGAAACTAGCTCCCTGGTATACAGAAAATACCCGAGCTCTGAAGCAAGCTTCCAAAAATTTGGAACGGAAATGGCGCCACACCAAACTGGAAGTCTTCCGACTAGCTTGGAAAGACAGTACCGTGCAGTATCGAAGAGCCCTCACTGCTGCTCGATCATCCTACTTTTCCAACTTAATTGAGGAAAATAAGAACAATCCAAAATTTATTTTTGATACTGTTGCAAAGCTAACTAAAAAGCAGTATTCCCCAAGTGAGGATGGCTTTCACTTCAGCAGTAATAAATTCATGAACTTCTTTGAGGAAAAGATAATGATCATTAGAAAGCAAATTACGGACTCCTCTTTAAATCTGCGTATTCCTACAAAGCTTAGCTGTCCTGAGTCTGCACAACTCTGCCAGGACCTAGAATCAAGAGAGACACTTAAGTGTTTTAGTACTATATCTCTTGACACGATGAAAATAATCATGGCCTCTAAACCTTCAAGCTGCATACTGGATCCTATTCCAACTAAACTACTGAAAGAGCTGCTTCATGTGCTTGGCCCTCCTATGTTGAACATAATCAACGGCTCTCTATCCACCGGATGTGTACCAAACTCACTAAAAGTGGCAGTAATAAAGCCTCTCTTGAAAAAGCCAAACCTTGACCCAGAAAATATAAAAAACTATTGGCCTATATCGAATCTTCCATTCCTCTCAAAAATGTTAGAAAAAGCTGTTGCGCAGCAACTCACTGCCTTCCTGAAGAAAAAACAATGTATACAAAATGCTTCAGTCTGGTTTTAGACCCCATCATAGCACTGACCTAAATAAATTACCTTTTAATGGCGTCAGACCGAGGCTCTGCATCTGTCCTCGTGCTACTAGACCTTAGTGCTGCCTTTGATACCATCGATCACCACATTCTTTTGGAGAGACTGGAAACCCAAATTGGTCTACACGGACAAGTTCTGGCCTGGTTTAGATCTTATCTGTCAAAAAGATATCAGTTTGTCTCTGTGAATGGTTTGTCCTCTGACAAATCAACTGTACATGTCGGTGTTCCTCAAGGTTCCGTTTTAGGACCACTATTGTTTTCACTATATATTTTACCTCTTGGGGATGTCATTCGAAAACATAATGTTAACTTTCACTGCTATGCGGATGACATACAGCTGTACATTTCAATGAAACATGGTGAAGCCCCAAAACTGCCCTCGCTAGAAGCCTGTGTTTCAGATATAAGGAAGTGGATGGCTGAAAACGTTCTACTTTTAAACTCGGACAAAACAGAGATGCTTGTTCTAGGTCCCAAGAAACAAAGAGATCTTCTGTTAAATCTGACAATTCATCTTGATGGTTGTAAAGTCGTCTCAAAAAAAACTGTGAAGGACCTCGGCGTTACTCTGGACCCTGATCTCTCTTTTGACGAACATATCAAGACTGTTT
The DNA here is from genome assembly GCF_029448725.1 of Salvelinus fontinalis. NCBI lineage: Eukaryota > Metazoa > Chordata > Actinopteri > Salmoniformes > Salmonidae > Salvelinus > Salvelinus fontinalis. The sequence goes on along the minus strand of NC_074697.1, from coordinate 46,579,489 downwards.
CAAGGACAGCTTTTTTCCATCTACGTAACATTGCAAAAATCTGAAACTTTCTGTCCAAAAATGATGCAGAAAAATGTATCCATGCTTTTGTTACTTCTAGGTTAGACTACTGCAATGTTCTACTTTCCGGCTACCCGGATAAAGCACTAAATAAACTTCAGTTAGTGCTAAATACGGCTGCTAGAATCCTGACTAGAACCAAGAAATTTGATCATAGGGGCTGAGTCACTGGCTTACTGGTGCTCATTCATGCCGTCCCTAGGAGAGGTGCGTCACTTGAGTGGGTTGAGTTACTGACGTGATCTTCCTGTCTGGGTTGGTGCCCCCCCTTGGTTTGTGCTGTGGTGGAGATCTTTGTGGGCTATACTCGGCCTTGTCTCAGGATTGTAAGTTGGTGGTTAAAGATATCCCTCTAGTGGTGCGGGGCTGTGCTTTGGCAAAGTGGGTGGGGTTATATCCTTCCTGTTTGGCCCTGTCCGGGGGTATCATCGGATGGGGCCACAGTGTCTCCTGACCCCTTCTGTCTCAGCCTCCAGTATTTATGCTGCAGTAGTTTATGTGTCGGGGGGCTGGGGTCAGTTGGTTATATCTGGAGTACTTCTCCTGTCTTATCCGGTGTCCTGTGTGAATGTAAGTATGCTCTCTCTAATTCTCTCCTTCTCTCTTTCTTTCTCTCTCTCTCTCGGCAGACCTGAGCCCTAGAACCATGCGTCAGGACTACCGGGCATGATGACTCCTTGCTGTCCCCAGTCCACCTGGCCTTGCTGCTGGTCCAGTTTCAACTGTTCTGCCTGCGGCTATGGAACCCTGACCTGTACACCGGACGTGCTACCTGTCCCAGACCTGCTGTTTTAAACTCTCTAGAGACCGCAGGAGCGGTAGAGATACTCTTAATGATCGGCTATGAAAAGCCAACTGACATTTACTCCTGATTATTAGTTGACCATGCTGGTCATTTATGAACATTTGAACATCTTGGCCATGTTCTGTTATAATCTCCACCCGGCACAGCCAGAAGAGGACTGGCCACCCCTCATAGCCTGGTTCCTCTCTAGGTTTCTTCCTAGGTTTTGGCCTTTCTAGGGAGTTTTTCCTAGCCACCGTGCTTCTACACCTGCATTGCTTGCTGTTTGGGGTTTTAGTTAGGCTGGGTTTCTGTACAGCACTTCGAGATATTAGCTGATGTACGAAGGGCTATATAAAATAAACTTGATTTGATGATGATATTCATGATTACAAATAGAACCCCAAACATCTCTGCATCTACTCTTTGGGAAACTTTCAAAGCTTATATCAGAGGTGAAATTATTTCCAACACCGCACATGAGAACAAACTGAAAAGGGATAGGCTATCTATGTTAACACGCTGTATTGCCCAGTTAGATGACATTTATGCGGCTTCACCATCTCCGGCTATTTATAAGGAACGTTTTAACTTTGAAAGCAGAATTTGACACATTATTAACAGACCAGGTTACTGAACTGCTTGTCAAGTCTAGGACCACTTACTATGAACAAGGAGATAAAGCCATTAAATTATTAGCTCACAAGTTACGTCAACTATCATCATCATTTCAGATTCCTAAAATTCGTACATCGTCTGGGATATCATGAGACCCTAGGGGGATCAATGATGAGTTCAAGAGATTTTACCAGTCTCTATATACTTCTGAAAGTAAAGCGGATACATTGGAATTGGATGATTTCTTCCACTCACTTGCTGTGGCTTCTGTAAACCGAGATTTGGTTCAAAAGAATTTGAGCAGCCGATCACTGTTGAAGAATTGTCTAATGCTGTCAAATCCCTTCAATCCGGGAAAAGCTCAGGGCCTGACGGCTACTCGCAGAGTTTTATAAAAAGTTTATCTCCAAAATAGCCCCTATTCTAATTGAAATGTACAATGAAGCATTTGTAAATTATGCTCTCCCACAGACTCTCACTCAGGCAACCATTTGTCTTATTCTTTAAAAAAACAAAGACCCTCTTGACTGTATCATACCGTCCAATTAGCCTGCTAAATGTTGATTATAAAATTCTAGCCAACCTTCTGGCAACGTATCTGGAAACAGTCCTCCTATCAATTATCTCTCCGGATCAAACAGGATTTATTAAAAATAGACACTCATTCTTCAATCTTCTATGATTATTTTATATTATATATAATCCTTCTGTTGCCAATACCTCTGAAGCTATTATATCCCTGGATGCGGAGAAAGCGTTTGACCAGGTGGAATGGAAATACCTTTTTTACACTCAAAATAAATTCGGCTTTGGTTCCAAATTCATGACTTGGATGAGACTTCTGCACTCGCCCTCAAGCCTCTGTCAGGACTAATAACACTCAATCAGATTGCTTCCCTTTGCAACAATCGACACGCCAGGGTTGCCCTTTAAGTCCCTTACTGTTTGCCCTCGCCATGCCCACTTGCAATAGCACTTTGCTCCAACCCCCTCATCAAAGGTATAGTCAGATACGGACACAAACTGTCTCTATATGCGGAGGATTTATTACTATACACATCCAACCTTTCTGTTTCTGTTCCTACTGCCCTTGCCACTTTTGCATCCTTCGGTCACTTATCAGGGTATAAACTGAATCTCAGGAAAAGCAAAATGATGCCGATTAATATGGCCGCAAAAAAAATCCCCTTTACATATCTTGCCATTTAAAATGGCTCACAGTAGTTTTATTTACCTCGGCGTACATGTCACAATCAGATTTGAAAACCTTTTTCAAGCCAACTTTGCTCCTCTTTTAACCCGTACTAAGGACGATTTGTAATGCTGGTCTTTGCTACACCTCTCCTTAGTCGCACAAATTAATTCTATTAAAATGAATACTCTCCCTAAATTCTTATATCTCTATCGGTGCCTTCCGATTTTTCTTCCCAATCCATTTTTCAAAAAAATCGACGGCCTAATACCGCCCTTTATATGGGACAAAAGGCCCCCCAGGATACGAAAACAGCTTTTGCAGAGGCCCAAACCAGACGGCGGTCTAGCTCTACCGGATTTCAGATTCTATTATTGGGCCGCTAACCTAAGGATCATTCAGTACTGGTTGCAGAGCAGATATTCCCACCCCCAATTTGGCTAGAGATGGAGGCCGCCTCATCTATACCGGCATCATTGTCTTCCCTCGCTCACTCCTCCGTTACAGGTCCTTACTCATCCTTCACCAAAAATATATGTGTCAAAACAACATTGAAGATCTGGAATCAATTTAGGTGCCACTTTGGGTTTCAGACAACCTCTTCTTTGGCTCCGGTAGCCTCAAACCCAGCTATTCCCCCATCTATGGTTGATGGTGCTTTCTCAACATGGTCTAGTCTCGGTATTAAAAGATTCAGGGATCTGTATATTAACAATACATTTAGTACGTTTGAACAATTATCAGCTAAATTTGGTCTCCCCAGACATAATTTCTTTAGGTTCTTACAAGTCCGGAGTTACGTCCACAGCATAGATCCAGGATTCACCACCCTTCCTGGTGAAACACAGTTCGACACATTTCTTACCCCACTTTCTACTCTGAAAGGCACCTTGTCAATAATCTATAGTCAAACTTGCTCACTACAAACCATCTCATTAAACAATATTAAATCCTCATGGGAGGAGGAACTGGGTGAGGAAATATCTGATGAACTATGGGAAGGGGCACTCAAAAGGGTACATAGCTCTTCTATTTGCGCTCGGCACGGTCTCATTCAATGCAAGCTCATTCAAAGCAAGATTATCCAAAATTTACAAGGATGTGAACCCTAATTGTGTACGATGTAATCAGTCTCCTGCTAATCATGTACACATGTTTTGGTGTTACCCATCTCTTGTTGGTTTCTGGAAAGACATCTTTAACACGCTCTCAGAATTAAGCGGCACACAGATCGAGCCAGACCCTTTTATTGCACTATTTGGGGTTTCCTTACACACAATACAATTGACCAAAATGAATAAGGATGTAGTTGCCTTTGTCACTTTGTTAGCGAGATTATTCATTTTACTTAGATGGAAATCCTCTGTACCCCCTTTTCATGCTCTTTGGATTAAATCCGTTATGAATTGCATAAAGCTGGAAAAAATTAAACACACACTCAATGGGTCTGTAGACAAATTCTATGCAATGTGAGCTCTCTTCTTTTCTTATGTTACACGACTACATTTCCCTGCAGTTCCAGAGTGATGTATATTTAAATATTGGTGATGTAAGAGGCCTGGTATGTGCATAAACGCCATCTCGGATGTTAAGGACTGTATTATCTGTGCTTGTTGACCTATAACAATTGTATCAAAACATATATATAAATATTATTTTTTACTTGTGTTTTTCTTATTTTTTCTTTAATAAAATTTTAGAATTTTTTGTATTTGTACTTTTTGTCTGTCTCTCTCTCTGTTAAGCTGTATTGTTGTCTTTGATGTGTTGTTTTATATTACTACCAAATAACTTACAAGTGCAATTATTTTGTAAATGCTGGTGTTGAAAATTCAATAAACAATATAAAAAATAAATAAAAAAACTCCCGTAGTGTGGCAGACTACGTGGTTGATTTTTGCACGTTGGCCCCCAAGAGTGCCTGGAATACGGATTCTCTTTTCGATACCTTTCTTCACGGATTATCTGAGGTGGTAAAAGATAAGCTAGCTGCTCGGGAATTACCGGTGGACGTCAACTCCCTCATCGCCCCCACCATTAGAATTGATGGATGCCTAAGGGAACGCAGGAGTGAGAGGAGGTCTGGTCTCGGGTACACTCGTTCATCCGCTATGGCTCGCTCACCTTCGAAGGAATCCGGAAGTTCCTGAAGGCAGTTTTTCCGAGAAGATCCGAAGACACCCGAGCTCCCTCGTGAATCATCAACGACGGGTGAGTTGGATACTCCTGAGCCTATGCAATTGGGAAGAGCTAGGTTATCGGAGGGGCAGAACATTATATAGCTACCTTCCCTGTTAGGAAACCCTTGTCTCTGGTGGGTACAAGTACTCTGGTGAGTCAGACTGGGAGTTCCCTAATTCCCATCACCCACACACATTTTTTTGTGCTTTTGCTGTGGGGAGACCAATCTAAGTCTCTCCGAGTGCTCATTGACTCTGTGGCTGATGAAAGTTTTATAGATGCCACTATTGTTTCTGAGCTTGGTATTCCCACTCAACCTCTCTCGGTTTCCATGGATGCTAGGGCACTGGATGGCCGCTCAATAGGTAGAGTCATCCATAGTACTGTGCCCGTACACATACAGGTTTCAGGTAACCACAGTGAGACCATACAGTTCATCCTCATTGCATATCCCCATGTTCCAGTTGCCTTGGGATTTTCATGGCTTAGGGTAATGTCCAGATGGATCCTGGAAAGGTGAAAGCAGTGGTGGATTGGCCTCAACCTACTTCCAGGGTGTAGTTGCAATGATTCCTAGGCTTTGCTAACTTCTACTGCCATTTCATTCAGATTACAGCACCCTAGCAGCCCCCCTCTAGGCACTCACCTCCCCCAAAGTACCGTTCACATGGTCTCCAGCTGTCGACAAAGCCTTTGTGGACCTGAAGCATCGGTTCACAACAACACCCATCCTCATCCATCCGGACCTGTCTTGTCAATTTGTGGTAGAGGTTGAGGCTTCTGACGTTGGAGTGGGGGCCATCCTGTCCCAGAGATCTGCCCAGGACCAAAAGCTTCATCCTTGTGCCTTCCTGTCCCATCGTCTCAATCCTGCAGAGAGGAACTATGACGTAGGCAACCGAGAACTCCTGGCGGTCAAGATAGCGTTGGAAGAGTGGAGGCACTGGCTGGAAGGAGCAGAACAGCCATTCTTGGTCTGGACCGACCATAAAAATGTGGAATATCTCCGTACAGCCAAGCACCTTAACTCCAGGCAGGCTCGGTGGGCTCTATTGCTTACTAGATTCAACTTCACCATTTCCTACCGCCCAGGGTCCAAAAATGTTAAGCCTGACGCTCTCTCCCGCCTATACAGTTCCTCTGCCACACCCTCGGTCTCCGAAACCATTCTCCCTACCTCATGCCTTGCAGCCACAGTGGTTTGGGGTATTGAGACCCTGGTTCGCAAGGCACAACACTCCCAGCCTGGACCTGAAGGGGGCCTCGGCTAACCGGCTGTTTGCCCCTAACTCAGTCTGGTCCCGGGTCCTGGAATGGGCTCATTCCTCTAGGCTAACCTGTCATCCAGTTTCCCGCCGTACCCTAGCATTCCTCCGACAACGTTTCTGGTGGCCCACAATGGTTCCTGATGTCTCTGCCTTCGTCACCGCATGCACGGTGTGAGCCCAGAACAAGACTCCACGGCAAGCTCCTTCTGGCCTTCTTCAGCCACTACCGGTTCCTCATCGGTACTGTCATTCTGACAGTGGTGGATCGGTTCTCTAAGGCCGCTCATATCATCCCTCTCCCCAAACTTCCCTCTGCCAAGGAAACAGCCCAGCTCATGGTGCAGCACGTCTTCCAGATCCATGGACTCCCGGTGGATATGGTTTCCGACCGGGGTCCTCAATTCTCATCTCAGTTTTGGAAGGCGTTCTGCACCCTAATTGGGGCGTCGGCCAGCCTATCCTCCGGATTCCACCCCCAGTCGAACGGCCAGTCGGAGCGAGCTAACCAGGACCTGAAGACCACCTTAAGATGCCTGGTCTCAACCAACCCCACTACCTGGAGCCGACAACTGGTCTGGATGGAGTATGCCCGTAACACCCTTCCCTGTTCAGCAATGGGACTCTCCCCTTTTGAGTGCTCCATGGGGTATCAACCTCCGCTCTTCCCAGGACAAGAACCGGAAGTCAACGTTCCCTCGGCCCAGATGTTCGTCCGCCGCTGTCGACGTACCTGGAGAAGAGCTCGGGTAGCACTTCTCAAGGCCAACTTCAGGTATCGTCAACAAGCGGACCACCGCCAGACTCCAGCTCCCCGCTACCGCATTGGGCAGAGGGTATGGCTGTCCACACGGGACCTGCCCCTTCGGGTAGAGTCCCGCAAACTGTCCCCCGTTTCATTGGTCTGTTTCCCATCTCTAGAGTCCTTAGTTCCATTGCTGTCCGTCTCGTCACCCCGTACCCTCCGTGTTCACTCTACGTTCCATGTGTCTATGATTAAGCCCGTGTCTCACAGTCCTTTGTCTTCTGTCCCCAGGCCCACCCCCCCTCCCCGTGTCATTGATGACCATCCGGCATACACAGTGAGACGTCTCCTGGGTGTTTGGCCAAGGGGCAGGAGTTTCCAGTACCTGGTTGACTGGGAGGGTTACGGCCCGGAGTAGAGGTGCTGGGTTCTTGCTAGACATCCTGGATTCAGCCCTCATCACCAACTTCCACCGCCGACACCCTGGTCAACCAGGTATGCGCCCAGGTAGGACGCCAGGTGGCGTCCCTAGAGGGGGGGTTACTGTCACACCCTAATCAGTTTCACCTGTCCTTGTTATTGTCCCCACTCCCTCCAGGTGTTGCTTGTTATCCCTGGTGTTTATATCCCTGTGTTTCCTGTCTCTCTGTGCCAGGTCGTCTTGTATGTTCCAAGTCAACCAGCGTGTTTTTTCTGTGCTCCTGCCTTTTTTCTATTTTCTTTTACTAGTCCTCCTAGTTTTGACCCTTGCCTGTTTTCTGGACTCTGTACCCGCCTGCCTGACCATTCTGCCTGCCCTGACCTCGAGCCTGCCTGCTACACTGTACCTCCTGGACTCTGAACTTTTGCCTGTCCACGACCATTCTCTTGCCTACCCCTTTTGGATGTAATAAATATCAAAGACTCAAATCTGCCTCCCGTGTCTGCATATGGGTCTCGCTTTGTGCCCTTATATTGGCGTGTTTGGACTGTGATAGATTGTTGGTGATGTGGACACCAAGGAACTTGAAGTTCTCAACCTGCTCCACTACAGCCCCGTCAATGAGAATGGGGGGCATGCTCGGTCCTCCTTTTCCTGTAGTCCACAATCATATCCTTTGTCTTGATCATGTTGAAGGAGAGGTTGTTATCCTGGCACCACACGGCCAGGTCTCTGACCTCCTCCCTACAGGCTGTCTCATCGTTGTCGGTGATCAGGCCTACCACTGTTGTGTCGGCGGCAAATGCAGATGATTGTGTGTATGATGATGAGTTCCCTGGAGAATGAAGAGTGTGACAGAGAGAGTGTTTTACAGCACGTACACCTGGATGTGCAGACAGACAGAGTGTGATGAGGCAAGGCCAAACACCCCTATCTCAACTTGAAACAGGAATGGTAAACTTTTCCTCTAGGGGTAGAGGTGCACCTTCTGGCTGCACCCCATACTCCTTTCTTTGATCTTGTCTTTTCTCGTTCAAATATTTTTATTGAACACACACAGGAATGGTGTATAGGTATGAAAGGCAGGTATACAATTTTTAACTAAACATAAAAGAGCAGACAGAAATAAAAAGATCCAGAGTTCTGGGTACAAAACAATTATTACAAAACAAGACATACAAAACAAGGACAGGTAGAAAGAAAGAGGGTGGGTGTCACCCCCCCTTATTCCCCCCCTTTATCCCCCCCCCCCCCCTTATCCCTTCCCCTTATACCCCTCCCCGCTGCTCGGGTGGCGGTGCCAGCACGTGCTGCCCAGAGGTGGATTAAAATATTACAATGGAGAGTGCGTTAAAAAGTACAAATTCACAGCGCCGAATGGTCCAAGTAAGAGAGGAAAGGCTGCCAGATCTGATCAAATGTTAATAATTTATTGTTCAGAATATATCTAATCCTTTCTAAGTGTACAGTGTTTGCCAATTCGCTGAGCCATAATTTGGTAGTGGGCGCTTCCCTCTTTTTCCAGAACAACAAGATTAGTTTTTTTGCCGAAATGAGACTGTAAGAGATGAGTTGTTTTTGGGGGTTGGTTAGTCCGATTAGGGAATCAGACACTCCCAGGATTATCAGAAGCGGGTCTGGGTCAATTGAAGTCTCCAGAACTTCAGAGAGGATCCTAAAAATTCCACACCAGTAACCATGCAATCTAGAGCATAGGGCAAAGCAGTGGAGAAGTGTACCCTGTGCAGCCTGACATTTATCACACAAAGGGGATGTATCAGGAAATATCCTATGCAGTTTGGTTTTGGAATAGTGTAATCTGTGTAATACCTTGAATTGTATGAGCCGATGTCTGGAGTTAATGGAGCAGGTGTGGATATACTCCAAGCTATCTTCCCAGTCTGCCATCGAAATGTCAGTCCCTAGTTCTTCCTCCCATTTTGCCTTAATGGCCTCTGTAGAGGGTGTGCTAACCGATTGAAAAGAGTCATATAAACGAGATATCAGTTTGTCTGAGGTGGGGGATGTTTTTATGCATCCGTCAAACATGGAAGGCTTAGCGTTCCCAAATGTTGGGAGGTGTTTCCTAACATAGTCTCTGATTTGTAGGTATCTGAAAAAGTTATTTCTGGGAAGATTATAAGTTTCCCTCAGCAACTCAAAGGAAGCAAAGGTCCCTTCTATATATAAATCCCCTATGGTACTTATCCCCAACTCTC
>NC_074697.1:45887285-45954504 GCF_029448725.1 Salvelinus fontinalis | reverse complement strand
CCTACTAGTGCGTGGAGCAGGGACAGGGCACACTGAACTCTCAAAGCGTACTCTATACCTGGTGCGTGGTACCGGCACTGGTGGCACCTGGCTGAGGGCACGCACCTCAGGACTAGTACGGGGAGAAGTGTAGCAGTAAAAGCAGCATAAGGAAACATTTGATCCCTTCAGCAGTTATCTTTAAGGATCAGTCCACAGCCTCATGTCACTGTGAGATTAGCTTTGTATGGCTATGAGAAGAGTGGTATCAGTTTGTTGGAGATGACGTCTTTGCATCTGTCGAGTTGTCAAGCTCCCTTTAGCATTCTTTAGATCAGGGCTCTCCGACCATGTTCCTGGAGAGCTACCCTCATGTAGGTCCCGTGCGGCTCAGTTGGTAGAGCAGCGGCCTGTTTACCACCAGGGTTGTGGGTTCGATTCCCATGGGGGAATGCTCTGGATAAGAGTGTCTACTAAAATGTAAATGTAGGTTTTTGCTTTCACCCAGGTTGGGCCCCCCAAGTGGCGCAGCAGTCTAAGGCACTGCATCTCAGTGCTAAAGGCATCCCTACAGACACCCTGGTTCGAATCCAGGCTGTATTACAACCGGCCGTGATTGGGAGTTCCATAGGGCGGCACATAATTAGCCCACCGTCATCCGGGTTTGGCCGGTGTAGGCCGTCATTGCAAATAAGAATTTGTTCTTAACTAACTTGCCTAGTTAAATTAAGGTTAAATAAAAAATTCAAAAATAACTTGCTTAACAACCAGCTAATTATTAGAATCAAATGCGCTAGATTAGGGTTTGAGTGAAAACCTACAGCTCTCCAGGAACAGGGTTGGAGAGCCCTGCTTTAAATAGTTATGATGCCACGCTGAGGTAGGTAATTCCCCAGAGCGGGTGTCTTCCTGGTGAGGTAGGTAACTCCCCAGAGCGGGTGTCTTAATGGTGAGGTAGGCAATTCCCCAGAGCGGGTGTCTTCATGGTGAGGTAGGCAATTCCCCAGAGCGGGTGTCTTCATGGTGAGGTAGGTAATTCCCCAGAGCGGGTGTCTTTATGGTGAGGTAGGTAACTCCCCAGAGCGGGTGTCTTCATGGTGAGGTAGGTAATTCCCCAGAGCGGGTGTCTTCATGGTGAGGTAGGTAACTCCCCAGAGCGGGTGTCTTCATGGTGAGGTAGGTAATTCCCCAGAGCGGGTGTCTTCATGGTGAGGTAGGTAACTACCCAGAGCGGGTGTCTTCATGGTGAGGTAGGTAACTCCCCAGAGCGGGTGTCTTCATGGTGAGGTAGGTAATTCCCCAGAGCGGGTGTCTTCATGGTGAGGTAGGTAACTCCCCAGAGCGGGTGTCTTCATGGTGAGGTAGGTAACTCCCCAGAGCGGGTGTCTTCATGGTGAGGTAGGTAATTCCCCAGAGCGGGTGTCTTCATGGTGAGGTAGGTAATTCCCCAGAGCGGGTGTCTTCATGGTGAGGTAGGTAACTCCCCAGAGCGGGTGTCTTCATGGTGAGGTAGGTAACTCCCCAGAGCGGGTGTCTTCATGGTGAGGTAGGTAACTCCCCAGAGCGGGTGTCTTCATGGTGAGGTAGGTAACTCCCCAGAGCGGGTGTCTTCATGGTGAGGTAGGTAACTCCCCAGAGCGGGTGTCTTCATGGTGTGGTAGGTAACTCCCCAGAGCGGGTGTCTTCATGGTGAGGTAGGTAACTCCCCAAAGCGGGTGTCTTCATGGTGAGGTAGGTAACTCCCCAGAGCGGGTGTCTTCATGGTGAGGTAGGTAACTCCCCAGAGCGGGTGTCTTCATGGTGAGGTAGGTAATTCCCCAGAGCGGGTGTCTTCATGGTGAGGTAGGCATTTCCCCAGAGCGGGTGTCTTCATGGTGAGGTAGGTAACTCCCCAGAGCGGGTGTCTTCATGGTGAGGTAGGTAACTCCCCAGAGCGGGTGTCTTCATGGTGAGGTAGGTAATTCCCCAGAGCGGGTGTCTTCATGGTGAGTGAGTGTGCAGATGCATGACCTGCTTGTGGACACGTGGACTCTGTGGTCGGTGAAGTCATCCCTCATGGCACTGACATCATCCTTAGGGGATGACTGTTTTCTCTCACAGACGCTCTAGGTTTCTAGGACATGCACACACACACCAGAGCACATACTGTTACACATGCACTCTAGATACATACAAACGTCCCTTTTTCAGGACCCTGTCTTTCAAAGATCATTCGTAAAAATCCAAATAACTTGACAGATCTTCATTGTAAAGGGTTTAAACACTGTATTCCGTTCTTGTTCAATGAACCATAAATAATTAATGAACATGCACCTGTTGAACGGTCGTTAAGACACTAACAGCTTAAAGACGGTAGGCAATTAAGGTCACAGTAATGAAAACTTCGGACACTAAACAGGCCTTTCTACTGACTGAAAAACACCAAAAGAAAGATGCCCAGGGTCCCTGCTCATCTGCGTGAACGTGCCTTAGCCATGCTGCAAGGAGGCATGAGGACTGCAGATGTCGCCAGGGCAATAAATTGCAATGTACGTACTGTGAGACGCCTAAGAAAGCGCTACAGGGAGAGAGGGCGGACAGCTGATCGTCCTCGCAGTGGCAGACCACGTGTAACAACACCTGCACAGGATCGGTACATCTGAACATCACACCTGCGGGACAGATACAGGATGGCAACAACAATTGCCTGATTTACACCAGGAACACACAATCCCTCCATCAGTGCTCAGACTGTCCACAATAGGCTGAGAGGCTGGATTGAGGGTTTGTAGGCCTGTTGTAAGGCAGGTCCTCACCAGACATCACCGGTAACAACATCGCCTATGGGCACAAACCCACCGTCGCTGGACCAGACAGGACTGGCAAAAAGTGCTCTTCACTGACGAGTCGTGGTTTTGTCTCACCAGGGGTGATGGTCGGATTCGCGCTTATCGTCGAAGGAATGAGCGTTACACCGAGGCCTGTACTCTGGAGCGGGATCAATTTGGAGGTGGAAGGTCCGTCATGGTCTGGGGCGGTGTGTCACAGCAACATCAGACTGAGCTTGTTGTCATTGCAGGCAATCTCAGTGCTGTGCGTTACAGGAAAGACATCCTCCTCCCTCATGTGGTACCCTTCCTGCAGGCTCATCCTGACATGACCCTCCAGCATACAATGCCACCAGCCATACTGCTCGTTCTGTGTGTGATTTTCTGCAAGACAGGAATGTCAGTGTTCTGCCATGGCCAGCGAAGAGCCCGGATCTCAATCCCATTGAGCACGACAGGGACCTGTTGGATCGGAGGGTGAGGGCTAGGACCATTTCCTCCAGAAATGTCCGGGAACTTGCAGGTGCCTTGGTGGAAGAGTGGGGTAACATTTCACAGCAAGAACTGTCAAATCTGGTGCAGTCCATGAGGAGGAGATGCACTGCAGTACTTAATGCAGCTGGTGGCCACACCAGATACTGACTGTTACTTTTGATTTTGACGCACCCTTTGTTCAGGGACACATTTTTACATTTATGTTAGTCACATTTTTTAAAAACATTTTGCTATTCATGGTGCTTTTTATGGTGCTTATCGTTCTTGATCCCTACTGTACGACTGGCTTGCAATGTGCAATGACGAACGCAACGGTGCTTCATGCCAACCCTATCATGTGGGAATATGAATTGAGAAATAATGTGCTTCAGCTATCCTGCAGTTTGTTTCTTCTTAAAGGTTCTTTAAGGTTAGAAAAACAGCACACAGACCATTGATGCTAACTATGGTGGTGGCTAATGACAGTGGCTATGCTCCTTCTGTGTGGTCTCCGGATAATTATACCACTGTGTTCTCTGTTTGCTTACGACGTAACGCTATAGTAGGCAATGCAGATTGTGGAAACCTAACAACTGGAACATAAAACAATACAACTGACATTGTCTTTTCTTTCAGGATGTAGCTGTCATCACTTTTCCCTCATCGTTCCTTTTCCTGTCCCTAAGAATTCTCTATTCCTCCTTCCTCTCTCTTTATGTTGACCACAAAGCATGTTATTTTACAGACTTAGCACAAATAGACTCAGCGTATACATTAGTGTTCATATTATGTCTGCCAAGGCACCCCAAACAAAGATTATTCTATGTCTCTGTCCCTTTTACCTCTAAATCGTTCTCTTTCTTTAAGAACACAAACACATTGCAATCAGTGTAAAGTTGGTGTTACCAAAACACTTCAACAGCTAAAATGACTGGTTCCACCACCCCCCTCACTCCCTATCCTTTCCCCAGGGTGTGATGTGACAGTATGAAAATAGGAAAAAGAGGAGGCGGAGAAGGGTGAGTTTACAGGCTGTAACTCATCCCTGGTCAGATAGGAGGATACTGAGGATCAGATAGTGACCTGGGACTGAAGGGGCCAGTGGATTCTTTCCACTAGACATGGCCTGGCCTGTCCATACCCTTAACCCGCTCACCTCAGCCTCCCTCCTTCCCCGCAGCCCCAGGTTCCCAGGGTAACCCAGCCAACTCACCAGAGATCTGAGAAACGTGTGTGGCGTTTAAGCATGCAGGCCCTGCTTAGTACTCTTACATCCACTCACAGTGTTACCATGGCTTTGGGCGGTTGTGAGAGGGGGTCGGGGCTGCTTCCCCCTACGTTTCAATAGATCCATATGGGATCAGCAATTACTGAAACCCACTGCAGAACCTGTTAATGTCCCAAAGCTGCCATATTGTATACATTTACACGTTTCTTGAAAATGTCAATGCTCTGAGAATTGTTAATGAGCGACTGCCCCTAAAAATCAACTAATCCCTTTGAAAATGGTCTATGTGGCATCAATACGAGTCAGAAACATTTATTATAGTATCGAAATTGACTACAAAGTGTAAACAGGATCATTTCTGTCATTAAGTCAGTCTTGTCTAAAACTGAGTTCGTAACCTCAGTGCCTCACAACAAGTAAATGAAGGTTGGGTTTGGATTAAGCTCCACGTGCAAATCGCACCTCCGCCCGCTTCGTCATCCCTTCATTGATTGGGCCTCCGTTATTTCACCGCCTCCAACCAACGCATTCAAAGGATCGCGACTGTTTGAGACTGATAGCCATACACTCTACGGACTGACCATGCAATGCATGCTTCCAGCAGGATGCACAGTCAACAACTATGGTTTGCATGCCCTGCCGAAGGATCCTATATCATGCGCAATAGGTGGTTGGAGTTCGTTGGTCCCCAGTGGTGGTGAGTATCCCGGTAACTAGACCATAGTCTGGGGAAAGGGGAGATACCTAGTCAGTTTTACAACTGAATGTCTTTAACTGAAATGTGTCTTCCGCATTTAACCCAACCCAAAACACCAGTCAACGTCAACAGTGAATAGGCGACTCCGGGATACTGGCCTTCTAGGCAGAGTTCCTCTGTCCAGTGTCTGTGTTCTTTTGCCAATCTTAATCTTTTATTTTTATTGGCCAGTCTGAGATATGGCTTTTTCATTCCAACTCTGCCTAGAATGCCAGCATCCCTGAGTCACCTCTTCACTGTTGATGTTGAGACTTGTGTTTTGCAGGTACTATTTAATGAAGCTGCCAGTTGAGGACTTGTGAGGTGTCTGTTTCTAAAACTAGACACACTAATGTACTTGTCCTCTTTCTCAGTTGTGCACCGGGTTCTCCCACTCCTCTTTCTATTCTGGTTAGAGACAGTTTGCTCTGTTCTGTGAAGGGAGTAGTACACAGTGTTGTACGAGATCTTCAGTTTCTTGGCAATTTCTCACATGGAATAGCCTTAATTTCTCAGAACAAGAATAGACTGACGAGTTTCAGAAGAAAGTTCTTTGTTTCTGGCCATTTCTGGCCTGTAATCGAACCCACAAATGCTGATCAAATCAAATCAAATGTATTTATATAGCCCTTCGTACATCAGCTGATATCTCAAAGTGCTGTACAGAAACCCAGCCTAAAACCCCAAACAGCAAGCAATGCAGGTGTAGAAGCACAGTGGCTAGGAGAAACTCCCTAGAAAGGCCAAAACCTAGGAAGAAACCTAGAGAGGAACCAGGCTATGAGAGGTGGCCAGTCCTCTTCTGGCTGTGCTGGGTGATTGTAACAGAACATGGCCAAGATGTTCAAATGTTCATAAATGACCAGCATGGTCAAATAATAATAATCACAGTAGTTGTCGAGGGTGCAGCAAGTCAGCCCCTCAGGAGTAAATGTCAGTTGGCTTTTCATAGCCGATCATTAAGAGTATCTCTACCGCTCCTGCGGTCTCTAGAGAGTTGAAAACAGCAGGTCTGGGACAGGTAGCACGTCCGGTGAACAGGTCAGGGTTCCATAGCCGCAGGCTATGCTTCAGATGCTTCAGATACTCAACTAGTCTAAAGAAGGACAGCTTTATTGCATCTTTAATCAGAACAACAGTTTTCAGCTGTGCTAACATAATTGCAAAAGTGTTTTCTAATGATCAGTTAGCCTTTTAAAATTATAAACTTGGATTAGCTAAAACAATGTGCCATTGGAACAAAGGAGTGATGGTTGGTAATACCGGGCCTCTGTACGCCTATGTAGATATTCCATAAAAAATCTTCCGTTTCCAGCTACAATAGTCATTTACAACATTAACAATGACTACACTGCATTTCTGATAAATTTGATGTTATTTTAATGGACAAAATTGTTTGCTTTTTTCCTTTAAAAAACAAAGACATTTCTAAGTGACCCAAAACTTTTGAACGGTAGTGTATACATATATATATTTGCAAAAAATATATGGGCGATTGGAAGTGATGCAGACAATTACATTGATGGAAGCTACAACCTATCTGCAATATTAAAGCTGATCTACCACTTAAAAAAAATATATATAATAATGATAATTAAAAGAAAAAAACATTGCCATCTCTCTAAAATAAATTTGACGACATCCTAATATGGCAAAGTTGTTTCCTACTATACTGAACAAAAATATAAACGCAACACGTAAAGTGTTGGTCCCATTTTTCATGAGCTGAAACAAAAGATCCCAGAAATTGTCCATACGCACAAAAATATAATTTCTCTCAATTTTTATGCACAAATTTGTTTGCATCCCTGTTTTTCGAGCATTTCTCCTTTGCCACGATAATCCATCCACCTGGACAGGTGTGGCATATCAAGAATGCTGAATAAACAGCATGATCATTACACAGCTGCACCTTGTGCTGGGGACAATTAAAGACCACTCTAAAATATGCAGTTTTGTCACACAATACAATGCCACAGATGTCTCAAGTTTTGAGGGAGTGTGCAATTGGAATGCTGACTGCAGGAATGTCCAACAGAGCTGTTGCCAGAGAATTTCATGTTAATTTCTCTACCATAAGCCGCCTCCAATGTCTTCTTCGAGAATTTGGCAGTACATCCAACCAGCCTCACAACTGCAGACCACGTGTAGCCACGCCAGCCAGGACCTCCACATCCGGCTTTTTCACCTGCAGGATCATCTGTGGAGGGGGAGTGCTGAGGAATATTTATGTCTGTAAAAAGCCCTTTTGTGGGGATAAACCTCATTCTGATTGACTGGGCATGACTCCCCAGTGGGTGGACCTGGATTCCAAGTGGGTGGGCCTATGCCCTCCCAGGCCCTCCCATGGCTGCCCCCCTGCCCAGTCATGTGAAATCCATAGATTAGGCCCTATTGAATGTATTGCAATTGACTGATTTCCTTCTATAAACTGTAACTCAGTAAAATCTTTGAAATTGTCGCATGTTGCATTGATATTTTTGTTCAGTGTATTTATTTTCCTAAGTTAGCAATGTCATGGTATTTCCATGTCACTCTAAGTTAGAGTAATTTAGATGAAACAGTCACATTAGCCTTCGAGGTGCAACCCATATCTAGGGCACAAATTGGATGCAGCTATGGTGGTACTAGCTAACTCATGTCTGACTACAGCAACAAACTCAAACCAACCCAGGACCATAGCAGAACATGTCACAGTTGGTTGCGTAGTGTAAGGGCGTCACCGGTCTGAGTCTAATCCAATCTGGAGCCAGTCAGTCTATATCTATGAAGCATAGAATTAGCTTCCAAACAAGATTACGTTCTTTCTCGAGCTATGTTTATATTTGAGGTATGATGATAGTTGTTGACCGTGTTTTTTTTATTTTAGACAAAGTGTACAGTTGGGTGCCAGAGTGATCCCCTGGTGATGAATGGATTCCGGGACCTACCAGAAGGAGCAAAGTTGGATTTTATTACATGTCCAGCAATGTGATTGCAATGGTTTAGCGACCGCCAAAAATCGTTTTATTCACTGTTCACCTGCTATTTTCACAGCTTGTCAGGCAAGACCTCAGAATATAACTGTGTAATGCGACATAACTACCCTTGTGACACCTCCTCCATTGTTGCCAGTCTCCCTCGAATCCTATGTCAAGGACAGGCCCTCATGATGACACAGGTGGCTTCATCAACAATGACAGGTAATGATGTGTGTTATGTGAAAAGTTGTATTCAAAAATAACCCGCTTGATAATAAATAGTAGGCTAATTCCCCAGCCAAGCAGACGCAACTAGTAGAGTCATTTTGGTTGTGAAGTGTCACAGACTCTCCCAGTCAACGCCGCCTCATAAGATTGCCTGCTGCAGTTGTTCGAGAGCTGTCCAGTTTGAATCCGAACATGCAACATAGAAAAGACCAGTAAGGGGGCCCTTTTAAGCATCATGCAGACAAGCCCTCGCTGTGAGCATTCCTATGAATGGAACAGTCAGCCATATGTTGGCAAGTATCCGGCCAGCAAACTTCACCTGTCAACAGCAACAGTTTTCACAAGCTCATCATTTATACAAATACAGAAGGTAAGCCACTTCTGAGTGGCTGAGAACCCAATTGTGAAACAAACAATGCCTATTTCCACAGACGGACTGGAGACCATAGGCTTTATCTGACCTGTTCAAACTTCAACATAGTACCTGTTTGTGTGTCGGATATGACCTATCCTAACTGCCTTTGGTGAATAGAACAGTGACTATGTGTGTACGTGTTCACTGAAACAAATCCAGACTGAGAGAGACCTGGCACTCTGCATTCAGATTTGTATGAGACACAACGTTTACTTTGAATTATTGAATTGAATGGTATCAGTCAATATTGGGAGAGGAAAAACCCTGTGTATTCTGCAGGAAGGTATGACCACTCTGACATGTTTGTCAAGGTAGCCCCATTACCACCAGACAAAATGTTGATAGTCACAGTGTCTGTATCCGCTGGGAATGACAATGAAAGACGAAAGGTTCACATTGTTATATTAGCAAAACACTGCTGCTATGGTATTATGTAAAGGGTTGATTATTCTACATGGACCTGATACATTTCAAAGTTATCAAAACACGTACTTTAGAATATCTACATAAATGCTGCAATTGCATTCTTCTCGTAACTCTGTAGGTTACTGACATTTCCAAGCTTCCTCCGGCATCTCACCATACATCTGCCTGTAGTTACTGAACTCAACCTGCAGGTTTTTTGTTGTTGTTGTTGTGATGGAGTTTGGAGAAGCAGCTACTGGCAAGGTGAGTTTGTCTTGGTGGTGGCAAGGAACCACACCCCCAAACCAACTCATGTTTGGCTTCTGTCATGGCCGCCAGCATTTCTTGAGGAGCAAGCCAAAAAATGAACTCAGCGGATGCAGTTCCACTTTAAATGTCTTGAATTGTTGGTTAGCAAAAGAGAGCAACAACTTTTTGTGACAGATTATGTTTCTCTACCTTTTCTCGTTTAAGTCAATTTCAGTCCCCTATTAAGCCCACCAAAATCTAAATTGAGATATTACTAACATATACTGCCGTACTTCCTTGTAAGAAAAGTGGAGATAAAATGGAAGATGAATCTCTCATGTGACGTTTTATGATTGAACTTTTTTTTTAAATTGTAAGACATCCAAATATGTGATAAAATATGTGAAAAGTCCAGACTAGGCTTACTGGGTACTGAATGTGTACTGAATGTGTACTGAATGTGTACTGAATGTGTACTGAATGTGTACTGAACACCCTTGGGTGTTCCAAATAATCCCACCTATTAAACAGTCTATTTTAACTCATTTCCAAACGTTAAAACGTACAAATGATTTTAATAATCTCCCTTAAAGTTATTAAAATAAACTGATGATTACTATTCATCATGAAAGTAGCACTCTGCCAACCAGTAAACACCTGCTTCAACTTATCAACTAAACAGAGACTTCAATCAAGACATGATTAGTTCAATCAGGTGTGTTATTACTTGGTTAGTACACAAACCTACCCCCCCCCCCCCCCCCCCCCCCCGGCCCTCTGTCGATAAGACGCCACGCACAAAGACCATAACACACACAACTTTCAACGAATTATCTGAAAGCTGATTCACATTTTCTGTACTGCTATTCTTGTTAATTAGTTCAACTTGTCTTCCTAAAGCCTGTCTGAAGACAGTTTCATATCTCCCCCTCTACTGTTGGATTATAAAAGGCACACGTAGTGGACAATGTTTGTTTTAATCTCCTGCATGAATGAAGGACAACAAATATGACAAATCCCTGACCCAAAATGCATGAGAAGTCAGTCGTCCAATAGTCATCTTCTCTCTCGTTTGTTTGCATTTTTGTCCACCACTTGAAGGTCTTCTATCCCTGATATCATTCATCCCTGATCGAATTATTCCCTATCTGCATCAATGACGATCTGTCCACTCCAAACATCTTGGAGAGAGTTCAGGAGTTTCTAATTGTTCCAAATGGTTTCTAAACTTGTTAAAGGCATCATGGCTACATGCCTAATACGCACAACTGTAGTTTTTGTGTGTTTTAATCAACTTAAAAACAAAACATTTATGCTCAGGTTCATTGAATATTAGACATATCAACACACTATCCCCATGTGTTTCAATGCAAACCGAGCTTAATAGGATCATACAGTGCCTTCAAAAAGTATTCACAACCCTTGACTTTGTTTACATTTTGTTGTGTTCCAGCCTGAATTTAAAATGGATATATATTGAGAATGTGTGTCACTGGCCTACACACAACACCCCATAATGTCAAAGTGGGAAAAAAATGAAAAGCTGAAATGTCTTGAGTCAATAAGTATTCAACCCCTTGGTTATGGCAAGCGCAAATAAGTTCAGGAGTAAAAATGTGCTTAACAAGTCACAAAATAAGTTGCATGGACTCACTCTGTGTGCAATAATAGTGTTTAACATGTTTTTTGAATGACTATCATCTCTGTACCCCACACATACAATTAGCTGTAAGGTCCCTCAGTCGAGCAGTGAATTTCAAACACAGATTCAACCACAAGGACCAGGGAAGTTTTCCGATGCCTCGCAAAGAAGGGCACCTAGTGGTAGATGGGTAAAAAATATATATATGGCTTTGAGCATGGTGAAGTTACAGTATTAATTACACTTTGGATGGTGTATCAATACACCCAGTCACTACAAAGATACAGGCGTCCTTCCTAACTCAATTGCCAGAAAGGATGGAAACCGATCAGGGATTTCATCATGAGGCCATGGATTACTTTTAAACAGTTAAAGTGTTTATTGGTTGTGATAGGAGACAACTGAGGATGGATCAACAACATTGTAGTAACTCCAAAATACTAACCTAAATAACAGAATAAAAGCCTGTACAGAATGAAAATATTCTAAAACATGCATCCTGTTTGCAATAAGGCACTAGAGTATAACTGCAAAAAATGTGGCAAAAAAATTAACTTTTTGTCCTGAATACAAAGTGTTATGTTTGGGGTAAATTCAACACATCACTGAGTACAATTCTTCATATTTTCAAGCAGGGTGGTGGCTGCATCATGTTATGGGTATGCTTGTCATTGGCAAGAACTAAGTTTTTTTTTTAGGTTAAAAAATAAATGGAATAGAGCTAAGCACAGGCAAAATCCTAGAGGAAAACCTGGTTCAGTCTGCTTTCCAACAGACACTGGGAGACAAATTCACCTTTCAGCAGGACAATAACCTAAAACACAAGACCAAATATACAATGTAGTTGCTTACCAAGATGACATGGTTGCTTCTGAGTGGCCTAGTTACAGTTTTGAATGAAATCGGCTTGAAAATCTATGGCAAGACTTGAAAATGGCTGTCTAGCAATGATCTACCACCAACTTGACAGAGTTTGAAGAATATGAAAAAAGAATAATGTGCAAATATTGAACAATCCTGGTATGCAAAGCTCTTAAAGACTTACCCCAAAAGACTCACAGCTGTAATCGCTGCAAAAGGTCATTCTAACATGTATTGACTAAGGGGGTATGTAAATCAGATATTATTTCTGTTTCATTTTTAATAAACAAACACAAATTTGGGATATAAATATACACTATAGACTACAATATTATTGATCATATTGAACCATATGTATTTTTGACATTTACATTCTGTATAGAGGGTGTGATTTTTGCGCTACTGTACCCTTTTATTTAAGCCCACCTGAGAGAAATGTCAAATTTACAAAAATGGCATCTATGTTTAACAATTTAACAGGACAATAAGACAAAATGCATTCAAAGATGTAAGCCGTGAATGCCTGAAATACTGTATGTTATCTTGTTGTAGTTCACCAAGTTATGTTGCCACTGTGTGACTTTGACATGCAGGTGTGACTCCTAGCATGAAAAACCCAGATTTTCAATTGGCTATGCTATCATGTTAGCACATTCATCTCTTAATTTTACATAAAGTATGATCACTTATCCGAGAAGGTACTAAAACTATCTGAAAAATGTGTTTATCGGAGGGTCGCCTCATCACCGGAAAATGTTTGTTTTTGTTATTTTTATTTGAATCCAAAGATGGAAGTGAGCTTAATAGGTACGTGGGCTATTAAGGTACACTTACCCTCTCAAATTAGCCATTTGCTTTGTGTGTTGTCTTTACCCCTTTGTACCCTTCACACCACTGTCCTATGGTGCCACCTTAACCCTCACATCAATGCCACCTTGGACCCATCGCCGGCCATGGCCTAGGATCACTAATCTTACTGAACCAGAAGGGAAGCAGGAACTTCAGGTGAGACCGAGAGCCAGCAACAACACCTACTGTTTACGTTGTAAATTACCATGCCTCGTGTGTTCCTTTCTTCTTGTAGTATTGTTATTTTCAACTTAAACACACGTCTACATATTCAGTGGATTATCATCTATAAAGAAGTGCTATTCAGTGGACCATTAACAGCCCCCCAAAAACACATAAAAATACAAATAAATCTAAGGAATAGATAAAAGTCCAGGCATTCAAGGGTGGCAAAATAAACATCATGGCTTTTCCTGTTGAATAAATATAATAGATCTCCGGGTAGGTTCTGATGCCTCGGTCCTATTTTGGAACCCTTGCATCAACAGCATAGTTTCTTCCTGTTGTGACCTTCTCTCCAAAAGTCAGATTCTCAAAGTAGAAGCTAGTTTCTCAAACCAGCTCCTCCAATCAGATGCCAGATAGCAGCGTGTCCAACAGAAAACAACCTTCTCAAACCAGGTGCCAGGCCCTCCAATCAAAAGTCAGACTCTCTTGTGAGAATGTAAGCATCAATGGGGGGTATCAGTATGGGGGCATAACCAGATCCGTACCTATTCTGATCCTATTCTGATCTTGTTGCTACAGCAGGGTCCCACGTGCAGCTCTGGCAGTGCAGAGCTTCCTACCGCAGACTTCAAGCATAAACCACCTCTAATCTTCTTTTACACCTTTATTTAAACAGGAAGTCTTATTGAGATAAAGGAGATAAGGAATCCATTTTCTAAAGGAGACCTTTTATAAAGTGGTGATAAGCTCTGTACATAAGAAAGAGAGGTGACGTGGAAGCTAAGGCCCAAAGCCTTTCAAGTTTTAACCCCTCAGTGGTGAAATGGTAGGCTTATAGAAAAAGGGAACTTGAAATGGATGACAGCCGATTCACAGTACATTCCAAATGACTCTCCAATTTACAGTGACCCACGGAATGACTTTCAAGCCTGCTTGCGCGCTCTTTATTTTGCGACATTTCTTCTTCAAAGATATTTGTCTTTGTTGAGGTGTCATTTTCCTCACCTCGCATTTCTATGCTCCTCCGTGGCCTCCTCTGTGGATGAAGCTAGTGGAGTAGACAGGCTATTAGATGCTGTGGCATGCGCCACACTGACCTGCAGTGTTACACAAGCAGAAGGCTTGGTAAATACACCCCTTCAGGGCAACTCAGAGCAGCTCTATTCTCTCACCCCTAATGGTGTCTCCACTCACTACTCTGACAGAAAATACGTTCGATTTCAGTCCTTCTGTTCCTTTCCACACAGGCCTCCAGAGAGCTCAGAGCTTTGACAATGCTTTCAATATAGAGTACATACAATATGTACAATATGTGTACATATACAAAGCACATATCACCACAGCTATTTATTCCACAACCACTTTGTCTCTCTATAAACAGCAGGTGTTTCACTGTGTTGCTGGGATGACTAATGAAATGTATACCTTGTTGTTTATAGCCATGTCTGCCAAGTACTCTGTGCCGCTCACCTGGGGTGATTCACTGTGGTTCTACAGCGGAAAATGACTCATTGTTGTTAACACCATGGATCTTGTGTGATTGTCTGAGCCTGAAGGGGGCCTTTCAGCTAGCACATAATGTTCTGAGAACTATAACCAGCTAGCACACAATGTTCTGAGAACCATACCCAGCTAGCACACAATGTTCTGCAAACCATACCCAGCTAGCACATAATGTCCTGAGAACCATAACCAGCTAGCACATAATGTTCTGAGAACCATAACCAGCTAGCACATAATGTTCTGAGAACCATACCCAGCTAGCACACAATGCTCTGAGAACCATACCCAGCTAGCACATAATGTCCTGAGAACCATAACCAGCTAGCACATAATGTTCTGAGAACCATAACCAGCTAGCACATAATGTTCTGAGAACTATAACCAACTAGCACACAATGCTCTGAGAACCATACCCAGCTAGCACATAATGTCCTGAGAACCATACCC
This sequence comes from Salvelinus fontinalis, assembly GCF_029448725.1. NCBI lineage: Eukaryota > Metazoa > Chordata > Actinopteri > Salmoniformes > Salmonidae > Salvelinus > Salvelinus fontinalis. Next base: position 45,939,553 of record NC_074697.1, on the reverse strand, counting down.
AGCTAGCACACAATGTTCTGAGAACCATACCCAGCTTGCACACAATGCTCTGAGAACCATACCCAGCTAGCACATAATGTCCTGAGAACCATAACCAGCTAGCACATAATGTCCTGAGAACCATAACCAGCTAGCACATAATGTTCTGAGAACCATAACCAGCTAGCACATAATGTTCTGAGAACTATAACCAACTAGCACACAATGCTCTGAGAACCATACCCAGCTAGCACATAATGTCCTGAGAACCATACCCAGCTAGCACACAATGTTCTGAGAACCATACCCAGCTTGCACACAATGCTCTGAGAACCATACCCAGCTAGCACATAATGTCCTGAGAACCATAACCAGCTAGCACATAATGTTCTGAGAACCATACCCAGCTAGCACATACTGTTCTGAGAACTATACCCTGCTAGCACACAATGTTCTGAGAACCATACCCAGCTAGCACATAATGTTCTGAGAACTATACCCTGCTAGCACACAATGTTCTGAGAACCATACCCAGCTAGCACACAATGTTCTGCGAACCATACCCAGCTAGCTCACAATGTTCTGCAAACCATACCCAGCTAGCACATAATGTTCTGAGAACTATAACCAGCTAGCACACAATGTTCTGAGAACCATACCCAGCTAGCACACAATGTTCTGCGAACCATACCCAGCTAGCACATAATGTTCTGAGAACCATACTCAGCTAGCACATAATGTTCTGAGAACTATACCCTGCTAGCACACAATGTTCTGAGAACCATACCCAGCTAGCACATAATGTTCTGAGAACCATACTCAGCTAGCACATAATGTTCTGAGAACTATACCCAGCTAGCACACAATGTTCTGAGAACCATACCCAGCTAGCACATAATGTTCTGAGACTATAACCAACTAGCACATAATGTTCTAAGAACCATACCCAGCTATTACATAACGTTCTGAGAACCATATGTTTCTTAGAGCTTGGTGAGAGCATCGTCGTCCTATGGTTATTTTGCATACAGCCTTCCCACAACATTCTGGGAATGGTGCAGGATAGTTGCTTGGCTTTGGAACATAGTCAGCACATTTAAGGAACTTCACAAAAGAACATTATTTTGGTATTTCATTACAGAACGTTTCCTAAAATTTCAAACATGGTTAAATTTTATGGAATGTTTGGTAATGTTCTATGAATGTTCTCCAACTGGTTTGACATTGGGAATGTTCTCATAGTTCAGAGAACGTTAAGGAACAACATTTTTCCATACTTCAGCAAAACATTTCCACCAGGTTTCCACGTGTTTCTATTTAAAGTAATGTTCTCAAATTTTTCTTTGAATGTTAAGAAACAATGTTCTTCTGTGGGAATTTCAATACTTCTGCATAACACTTCCTACAGGTTTCCTCGTGGTTCTATTTAAAGTCATGTTTTCACAGTGGTGTGTATTCGTGGATGCCAAGGGAAGCCAGGCTTCCCCAAATGTTTGACCAATAAAATAAACAATTATAAAAATCATTAATCTTTCGCCTCTCTGTGTTTTCATAATTGGCTGAATCTCATTGGAGAAATCATCTGAGCGAGGGAAACAGTACACTGCTGTCTCAGTATGTGTAGCCCATGTATCTGATGCTGTTGTTACGTTCCCCAGTTTCTGTGTTTTGTATTTGAGTGTGTGTTTCAGGAGATGGCTTCCTGAAGTACTCCCCAACCAGCTGATTGGTCAACCCCAGGCTAATTGGTGATTGGAGCTGACCCCGCCCCCTCGTCAAGAAGCAGCTGACTCTAATCACCATTGCCACCTGAAGATAAAAGCCAGTGTTCTGCCCCAAGAGTTTTGGAGAGAGAGATGAGAGAGAGAAAAGATTGAGAGGAGAGAGATGAGATAAGGAGTAGAGATTTGGAGATTGAGAGAGAGAAAAATTAGATTGTGATATAGTGTGGGTTGTGTATCAGAAAGTGTTGTATGTACTGTTGTTGGTAGCAGTTTTTCTATGTCCTGTGTTTGAGTGTTTGTGAAATCATTAATAATTACTCTGTTTCATTTGTTCCCAGGGGGGAAGGAGAAGGCACTTTGGGAGTGCTTAGGCAAGAGGCCCGCGGGCATACATATACCCGTAGTATATTTACTGTCTAGACACACTAGGTAAGACCTGGGCGGACCACCCCCTGTATTTTGGTTAGGGCACCAGGCGGTGTTAAGTTAAGTAAGTTAAGTGGGTAGGCAGGTTAGATAGGAGAGGGGGAACATTGATATTTACTTTCTTTGCTTTGGTTCCGTCCAGCCCCTTTTCCCCATATTACCGTGTAAGAAAATAAATTCTAGTAAACGGTAAATTCTGCTTTTGTGTCATCCTTACTCGCACCTACAGTCCATACCTCTTGCACTTCAGAGAGTTGAGTTGTAGCAGGGAGTTGCGTTCCCTCTTCTCAGAGGCGTGCGTAACATAATGGGCCTTCAAAACGAAGTGCATCATCCCGGATGAGCCCCCATTATGTTACGCACGCCTCTGAGAAGAGGGAACGCAACTCCCTGCTACAACTCAACTCTCTGAAGTGCAAGAGGTATGGACTGTAGGTGCGAGTAAGGATGACACAAAAGCAGAATTTACCGTTTACTAGAATTTATTTTCTTACACGGTAATATGGGGAAAAGGGGCTGGACAGAACCAAAGCAAAGAAAGTAAATATCAAAGTTCCCCCTCTCCTATCTAACCTGCCTACCCACTTAACTTACCTAACTTAACACCGCCTGGTGCCCTAACCAAAATACAGGGGGTGGTCCGCCCAGGTCTTACCTAGTGTGTCTAGACAGTAAATATACTACGGGTATATGTATGCCCGCGGGCCTCTTGCCTAAGCACTCCCAAAGTGCCTTCTCCTTCCCCCCTGGGAACAAATGAAACAGAGTAATTATTAATGATTTCACAAACACTCAAACACAGGACATAGAAAAACTGCTACCAACAACAGTACATACAACACTTTCTGATACACAACCCACACTATATCACAATCTAATTTTTCTCTCTCTCAATCTCCAAATCTCTACTCCTTATCTCATCTCTCTCATCTCTCTCCTCTCAATCTTTTCTCTCTCTCATCTCTCTCCTCTCTCTCCAAAACTCTTGGGGCAGAACACTGGCTTTTATCTTCAGGTGGCAATGGTGATTAGAGTCAGCTGCTTCTTGACGAGGGGGCGGGGTCAGCTCCAATCACCAATTAGCCTGGGGTTGACCAATCAGCTGGTTGGGGAGTACTTCAGGAAGCCATCTCCTGAAACACACACTCAAATACAAAACACAGAAACTGGGGAACGTAACACTGTCTGGAACAAAAGAGAATGACATGTTGCCGCTGTAGCATTTAATTAATTGATGCCAGCAAGCATTTGGCCTCCCTTGATAATTTTAATAATAATAATTAGATAATCAGTGTTGAGCTGAGCTCAACTGTGGGTTGTCCTGGTGCAGCATAAAAAACCCCAAAGGAGGCCAGTTTGGATTTGGCTTCACACAATCAAATCACATCCTAAGCAAAACGTCATCATTGTCAGACACTGTTTCTGGTGTACTTGTGTTGATGTCCTGCAGTAGCTAGCTTGCTAAACCGTCCCTTTCCTAAACCATGGATGGAGATGGGGATTTGGACTTGTGGTTTTGACTTAATTCTCTGTACAGGCCAATGATTATGACGGCGATTCTGATCTAGCCATAAATTAATATATTGTGCTACTGGCCTGAGACGATTGAAGTTTAACGCACGCACAGACACACACACGCAAAGACAGAAATCAGTATCATGGACAGCCACATGGTATTTAGCAACACTGATTGGACTAAATTGTTTTTATTATCTTTAGGTTTGTTTTCAGAGTATTAAACTAAGCATATTCTGCCACTGTGTGACTGTTGCCTTTTTGTTGTCATGGCCTTACTGCATATCACAGGGGCGTATGAACGAATGGGTTATAGAGCAAACAAAACAAATATCACAAGGTTGCAATATGGCTTTCTTATTGGCTTGGCTTGGCTTTCACAGTGATTTTACCCAAGCACCCAAGGTACTGTGTTCTCAGAACGTTCAGAGAACATTAAAGAACAACGTATTTCTGTGGGAATTTCAGTACTTCAGCATAACGTTTTCTGCAGGTTTCCTCGTGGTTCTATTTATAGTCCTGTTCTCGAAACATTAAGATAACTTTCCATTAAAAAAACACAAGAAAACATGAGTAATGTTTAAAGAACGTTCTAAGAATGTTATTGAAAAACATATACATTCTGTTCTCAGCGTCAACAAAACTCTTGCTATTCTCTATCTTGTTAAGTGTGTTCAGGTGTATTGGCCGCACCTCCTAATTGGCCCCACCTGATCTTAATGAGCGCTTGTTTACTTTGAAATGGTGTCTGAATAGATAAACAGTTTGTATGAGTACAAAAAAACCTGGCATACTAGCTCCATCCTGGTGGCGCAGTGGACTAATTCCATGGATAGAGGACAGAAGATCAAAGGTTTGACTCTCACTGATGCCGTGCCACAATAAAAAAGAAATGTGTGTTTGCATGATTAATGAATGCTTAGGCAAATGAATGTAAATGTGTTGTACCTGTGCTTAGAGTTACAAACAGTTACCCTAAGCTAGCAATGTTATTAAAAGTCTTATTGAAACATGTTCTCAGAATGTTATTTAATTACCTTCAAATAATCTATGATCAAATAAATTACTTTCTCAGAACGTTAATAAAACCTCCCAGGTTTAAAGTCAAATGTTCTCAAAACCTTCCTGCAACCTAAACATTTAAATTCCCAGAACATGCTAAAATTTCACTTTCATTCTCAGAACATTTAAAAAAAAACATTGTTTTAAATGGTCGGGCCCTGGAGACAGCATTGAGATAGGAGAACAGGGATAGGAGGAGAGAAGATAAGAGACAGGATGTGCAGTAGAGCTCCAGAGGGTTTTCCACAGAAGGAAAAACATACATTTTTTCCCTCCCCCCACACCTCAGACGGTGCGTAGTCGAGTAGAGACCACCTTAAGAAAACATCCGTGCCCCCACACGACGTTGTGCCTTGTGCTTCCTTCTCTCTTTAATGTCAGTGAAAAGGCCTTTTTAACAGGGCTGGGGAGGTTGAGGGGGAATCTGACAGGGCAGAACAAAGGCAGGGAGGAACCAGGGGAAATAGGGGTTGTGGAGGGCTCTATCATTTATCACCTGTTGTCCTTGGGCGGTCCTCCCCTCCATTCTGTGCTTTGTGTGTGTGTGTGTGTGTGTGTGTGTGTGTGTGTGTGTGTGTGTGTGTGTGTGTGTGTGTGTGTGTGTGTGTGTGTGTGTGTGTCTCCAGAAGAATAGTAAACAAACCAAAATTTGACCAACTGGGGACATTTTGTTAGTCCCCATGAGGTCAAATGCCATTTCTAGGGGTTGTAAGGTTAAGGTTAGAATTAGTGTTATGGTTAGAATTACGTTTTTTTATATATATATATATTTTTTTTCACCTTTATTTAACCAGGTAGGCTAATTGAGAAAATCTTCTCATTTACAACTGCGACCTGGCCGAGATAAAGCAAAGCAGTGCGACACAAACAACAGAGTTACACATGGAATAAACAAACATACAGTCAATAATACAATAGAGAAAGTTTGCATACAGTGTGTGCAAATGAGGTAGGATAAATGGGGTGAGGCAATGAATAGGCCATAGTGGCGAAATTATGAGTCTCCAGCTTCAGTGATTTTTGCAGTTCGTTCCAGTCATTGGCAGCAGAGAACTGGAAGGAAAGGCGGCCGAAGGAGGAATTGGCTTTGGGAGTTACCAGTGATTTATACCTGCTGGAGCGCATGCTGCGGGTGGGTGATGCTATGGTGACCAGTGAGCTGAGATAAGGCGGGGCTTTACCTAGCAAAAACTTATAGATGACCTGGAGCTAGTGGGTTTGGCGAAGGATATGAAGTGAGCGCCAACCAATGAGAGCATACAGGTCGCAGTGGTGGGTAGTACATGGGGTTTTGGTGACAAAACGGATGGCACTGTGATAGACTGCATCCAATTTGCTGAGTAGAGTGTTGAAGGCTATTTTGTAAATGACATCGCCAAAGTCAAGGTTCGGTAGGATAGTCAGTTTTACGAGGGTATGTTTGGCAGCATGAGTGAAGGATGCTTTGTTGCGAAACAGGAAGCCGATTCTAGATTTAATTTTGGATTGGAGATGCTTAATGTGAGTCTGGAAGGAGAGTTTACAGTCTAACCAGGCACCTAGATATTTGTAGTTGTCAACATATTCTAAGTCAGAACCGTCCAGAGTAGTGATGCTGGACGGGTGGGTAGGTGTGGGCAGCGATCGGTTGAAGAGCATGCATTTAGTTTTGCTTGCATTTAAGAGCAGTTGGAGGCCATGGAAGGAGAGTTGTATGGCATTGAAGCTCGTCTGGAGGTTAGTTAACACAATGTCCAAAGAAGGGGCAGAGGTATACAGAATGGTGTCGTCTGCGTAGAGATGGATCAGAGAATCACAAGCAGCAAGAGCAACATCATTGATGTATACAGAGAAGAGAGTCGGCCCGAGGATTCAACCCTGTGGCACCCCCATAGAGACTGCCAGAGGTCCGGACAACAGGCCCCTCCGATTTGACACACTGAACCTAAGGGTTAGGGTTAGGACCTAGGGTTAGTTTTCGGATTAGGAGCTGGGGTTAGGTTTAGGGTTAAGGTTGGGGTTTGAGTTAAGGTTAGCATTAGGGTTAGGGTTAAGGTAAGGGTAAGGGTACGGGTTAGGGTTAGGTTTAGGGTTAGGGGTTAGGGAAATAAGGATTTTGAATGGGACTGAATTGTGACCCCCCACAAGGTTAGCTGTACAAGAATTGTGTGTGCGCACGTGTGTGTGCTAGACAGTACGGCAAGGTGATGAATGAGAATGCAGCCATTCTTCATCAAAAGCTCAAAAGACACTGCTTTGTTCAACTTTTTCAAAAGAGAGGAAGAGTCAACTTGTTGCCAGGCCCTGCAAGTCCACACACCCAACCCCCCTCCTAACACACAACCAGACTTCCTGGTAAAATAAAGGTAACAGAAAGACTAAAAGACAGTACATAAACACACTTAACCACAAACCTATGGAACACTATACAGACTGGTCACATAATGACAATGCTAGAGAATAGCTTCTCAGCTAGATATAGATAGGTAGCCAAATGGTTAGAGTGTTGGACTAGTAACTGAAAGGTTGCCAGATCGAATCCCTGCGCTGACAAGGTACAAATCTGTCGTTCTGCCTCTGAACAAGGCAGTTAACCCGCTGTTCCTAGGCTGTCATTGAAACTAAGAATTTGTTCTTAACTGACCTGCCTAGTTAAATAAAGGGAAACTAAAGAAAACATTGAGCAGTTTATATTCTATGCCAAAAATATTATCATTAAACTTAAACAGTTGTATTAATTCAGGTTTAATGTCATATCATCATGTTATATTTAATGTAATTTCATGTTTTCTTGTCGTAGGCCTGTCAATGTTTGGTCTAATAATTCTCAGATCTAGCTCCATATACTTCAGGCACAAACCCTTATCTGTGCCTGCCATCGCGTGGCCAGCTATTGCAACTAAATGCAATGCAGAGCTGCCAACGCTCACGCATTGGCCGTGAGACACACGCATTCAACTCTCTTCTAACACTCACACGGCACACCTCATATCTCAAGCATTAAAAAGTACTGCTTTTATTTTTATAAATCCATTGTGAACTTTTCAACTGTAGGCTAATTCAAATCGTTATGAAATCGGAGCATCTGCGACTGGAACCTGTATCATTGTCCTATCCTTCCATAGCGGTGTAAACCGCGGCACATTGAAGCATATGATTGGTCTAGTTATGTAAGGGACCAAGAGGATTGGATGCGCGTTTTAATGAAACGCACCTCAAGATTAGAGTGGCGCTGAATGGAGAGATGTAACGTTCTCCGCTGAGTTAATAAAACTGTAAAAGAGCAGCACGGTAGCGCTGTTTTATGTACAATTTTGTCAACAAAATTAGGTGGCTTTTTCTTCCGTCCAAATTGCAGAATGTAGACTTTTGACAGCATGTACTAAAGTAGATTCAAGCCACACTTGCGTTTGCCCCCCCAGGGCCGGACCTGGATGTTCTGCCGCCTTAGGCAAAACAAAAAGCAAGCTGCAAGACAAAAAACAAACACCAATCTATATAAAACTATAGGAAGGGGTCGGCAATAGGTTTGGCCTTGGGCCAATTTTTTTCTCAGCTACAATAGCAGCCCAATCCATATGCCTGTGCCACAAATTAAACATTTGTTTTTTAACACATCTGGTTAGTAGGCTACATAATCCGTTCAATGTCAATAACATAGCCTAATATTTCAAATCTGATTACATTGATGAAATCACCAATGTCGCTATTAAATGTGTTTTTATATTTCTGTGTGCGTTGATTGGGGAAAAACAGCTTGCAATCAACATGACATTTGTCTGAAAATGTCTCAAAAGAAAGGTGGATAATGAAGCAGAAGTTTCAGGGAAGAATGGACAGAGAAATAGACATTCTTACCATATTTCTCCAACGTCAAACCAGTGTCTTGTTTGCAACAGCTGTTTGCAAATAATAAAATCTTAGACATCCTTATGAATTTAAGCATGGCACTTTCAAAAGTGACCTTTCCACTCAGACAGACGCCTACCAAAGCAGAAAAATGTGACAGTACTGGACGATTTGGTTCAACCAACATCTATGGATAGAATAATTGTGTTTGTCAAACAGGTAGGACAACCACGTTTTTGAAAAGGAAGAAATAGACTCCAATTCTATATGACAAAGGATCCAATTATAGATGTAATTTTATGATTAGGCCTATAAAAATGTTTAGTGCGTGCGTCCACATATAGGAGGTCCCTCACCGGGCAAAAAGGAATTTTACTTTAACCACTGCATCGGAGAGTTACAATGTTGCAATCACCATGCAACCTAGTGCCTATAGTAGGAAAACAAGTTTCTTACTAATAATATCCCACCTGTTATCACACATGGTACGATCCCATTATTGTTACAATTACAATAAAAATAACACTTTTATAGAACATAATGTATTTTAATATTCCTGTAGAACTGTAAAACAGAGTAAGATCATTTGAGCTTTGGAAACAAGTGCTTTCATAAATGCATGGCGGGCCTCGTTTCGCTGGAGCAGTGTCAAATAAGCTTTATGTCAATGTATTTAAAAAAAAAAAAACATGTATTTAACCAGCCAAGTCAGTTAAGAACAAATTCTTATTTACAATGACAGCCTACCCCGGCAAAACCCAGACGACGCTGGGCCAATTGTGCGCCACCCTACGGGACTCCCAATCACGGCCGGATGTGATACAGCCTGAATTCGAACCAGGGACTGCAGTGACACCTCTATGCACTGAGATGCAGTGCATTAGACCACTGCGCCACTCGGGAGCCCAATGACCCAGCCTTAACGAATTTTGTTTATTTGCATATCGAATTTGATTGTCGAACATCAGTTTCAGCATTTCGTGGCCCGCCTAGAGTGGCCTCTTTCGCTGCTGTGGTGCTGCATTACAGTCAGCGATGTTTTCTCTCAGTAGCTGTCCATGATCCTGAAATCAAATAATCAGAGAGAGAGAGAGAGAGAGAGAGAGAGAGAGAGAGAGAGAGAGAGAGAGAGAGAGAGAGAGAGAGAGAGAGAGAGAGAGAGAGAGAGAGAGAGAGAGAGAGAGAGAGAGAGAGAGAGAGATTAGGATGTAGTCTATTTAAGTCTAAACATTACATAACAAACAGGCGATAGATAATTAAGTAATCTTACAAAGTACTCAGTGATAGAATTATTGCGAATTTATGATCAACGCTTACCTTTTCAAAGACAAGTTGACTCGCCTGGCCTTCCTGAAAGCAAAAGCATGCACTGCTTCTTGGAGTGTCACGCCCTGATCTGTTTCACCTGTCCTTGTGATTGTCTCCACCCCCTCCAGGTGTCCCTTATTTTCCCCAGTGTATTTATCAATTTATTTCCTGTCTCGCTGTGCCAATTCGTCTTGTATGTTTGTCAAGGCAACCATTGTGTTTTCCCCGTTCTCCTTTTGCTATTCTCTTTTTGATAGTCTTCCCCGTTTTGACCCCTGCCTGACTCTGGACTACTTTCAGAGGTGAGAAGTTTGAGTCTCCGGTATCCGGGAGAAAGGCGGCCAGCAAACAAACTGCTTGACTTACGTCAAAAGTCCCGTAGTGTGGCAGACTACGCGGTGGACTTTCGCACGTTGGCCACCGAGAGTGCCTGGAATCTGGAGTCTCTTTTCGATACTTTTCTGCACGGATAATCTGAGGAGGTAAAGGATGACGTAGCTGCTCTTGAGTCTATGCAGTTGGGGAGAACTAGGCTATCAGTTTGGGAGCGCTCACAGAGGATGAATAATAACTGTTGTCTGTACTGTGGAGGGGCAGGACATTTTACCTGTCCTATTAGGAAACCCTTGTCCATAGTGGGTACCAGTACTATGGTGAGTCAGACCTGGAGTTCCCTAATTCCCATCACCCGCACAACCTTTTTTGTGCTTGTGCTGTGGGGAGACCAATCTAAGTCTCTCTGAGTGCTCATTGACTCTGGGGCTGATGAGAATCTTATGGATGCCACAATTGTTTCGGAGCTTGGTATTCCCTCTCAGCCTCTCTTTGCCCCCATGGATGCTAGGGCACTGGCACTGGATGGCCGCTCCATAGGGGAAGTCACCCATAGTACTGTGCTCGTTCAACTACAGGTTTCTGGTAACCACAGTGAGACCATACAATTCCTCCTCATTGCATCTTCACTTGTTCCGGTTGTTTTGAGATTTTCCTGGCTCCAAAAGCACAATCCTGTGATTGACTGGACCACAAGCTCCATCCTGGGTTGGAGTCCTTTTTGCCATTCCCACTGCCTTCAAGCAGCACAGCCTTCTCCTAGTCATCTTCCTCAGGAGGTTAGCAAGACTGTGGATGTCTCTGTTATCCCCACGGAATACCATGACCTCCTGGAAGTGTTTAGCAAGGCATGTGCTACTTCCCTTCCCCCGCACCATCCTTATGATTGTGCCATTGATCTTCTCCCAGGCACTACACCACCTTGGGGTCGGTTGTACTCTTTGTCCGGACCAGAGACCATTGCTAGTACATAGAAGAGTCTCTGGCCACTGGGGACGTCCGTCATTCTGCATCTCATGCCGGCACAGGGTTTTTCTTTGTGGAGAAGAAGGACAAGACCCTGCGCCCGTGCACTGACTACTGGGGACTTAACGATATCACTGTCAAAAATCATTACCCCCTACCTCTCCTTGGCGTTTGAACTTCTCCAGGGGGCTACCATGTTTTCCAAATTGGACCTTCGGAATGCCTACCACCTGGTTCGGAAATGCGAGGGGGATGAGTGGAAGACAGCCTTCAACACAGCCAGTGGACATTATGAGTGCCAGGTCATGCCAGGTCATGCCACCAACAGCCCCGCTGTCTTCCAGGCTTTGGTCAATGATGTGCTTTGGGACATGCTAAACCGGTTTGTGTTCGTCTACCTGGACGACATTCTGTTTTTCTTTCCCGATCTGCCCAAGAACCTGTACTCCATGTCAGACAGGTCCTTCAGCGCCTCCTGGAGAACCAATTGTTCGTGCAAGTCGAGAAGTGTGAGTGCCACCACTCTTCTATCACCTTTCTGGGATATGTCATCGCTGAGGGCAATGTTCAGATGGATCCTGGAAAGGTGAAAGCAGTGGTGGATTGACTCAACCAACGTCCAGGGTGCAGTTGCAACGGTTTCTTGGGTTTGCAAACTTCTACCGCCACTGCATCCTGGTGCCCCCCTCTCGGCACTCACCTCCCCCAAGGTACCGTTCAAATGGTCTCCAGCTGTCGACAAAGCCTTTGTGGACCTGAAGCATCGGTTCACAACAGCATCCATCCGGACCCCTCGCGTCAATTTGTGGTGGAAGTGGGTGCTTCGGATGTTGGAGTGGGGGCCATCCTGTCCTAGCGACCTGCCCAGGACCAGAAGCTTCATCCTTGTGCCTTCCTGTCCCATCGTCTCAATCCTGCTGAGAGGAACTACAATGTTGGCAACCGAGAATTCCTGACGTTGGAGGAGTGGAGGCACTGGCTGGAAGGAGCAGAACAGCCATTCCTGGCCTGGACCGACCATAACTTGGAATATCTCCGTTCAGCCAAGCGCCTCAACTCAAGGCAGGCCCGGTGGGCCCTCCTGTTTACCAGATTCAACTTTACCATTTCCTACCGTCCAGGGTCTAAAAATGTGAAGCCTGATGCTCTCTCCCGCCTATACAGTTCCTCTGGCACACCCTCGACTTCTGAAACCATTCTCCCTACCTCATGCCTTGCTGCCACTGTGGATTGGGGTATTGAGAACCTGATTTGCGAGGCGCAACACTCCCAGCCTGAACCTGAAGGGGGCTGTTTGTCCCTAACCCAGTCCGGTCCTGGAATGGGCTTATTCCTCCAGGCTGACCTGTCATCCAGGGTCCCGTCGTACACTAGCCTTCCTTCAACAACTTTTCTGGTGGCCCACAATGGTCCCTGACATCTCTGCCTTCGTCACCACATGCACTGTGTGTACTCAAAACAAGACTCCACGGCAAGCTCCTTCTGGCCTCCTGCAGCCACTACCGGTTCCTCATCGTCCCTGGTCTCACATCTCTGGACTTTGTCACTGGGCTCCCCCCGTCTGACGGCAACACTGTCATTCTGACGGTAGTCGACCAGTTCTCCAAGGCCGCCCATTTTATCCCTCTCCCCAAACTACCTTCTGCCAAGGAGACGGCCCAGCTTATGGTGCAGCATGTCTTCTGGATCCATGGACTCCTGGTAGACATGGTCTCCGATCGGGGTCGTCAGTTCTCGTCTCAGTTCTGGAAGGCATTCTGCACCTTTATTGGGTCGTCGGCCAGCCTGTCATCCGGATTCCATCCCCAAACTAACGGTCAGTCGGAACAAGCCAACCAAGACATGGAGACCACCTTGCCTGGTCTCAACTAACCCCACTACCTGGAGCCGTCAACTGGTCTGGGTGGAGTATGCCCGGGAACACTCTTCCCAGTTCTGCCGTGCGACTCTCCCCTTTCGAGTGCTCCATGGGGTATCAGCCTCCACTCTTCCCTGAACAAGAGCAGGAGGTCAGCGTACCCTCGGCCCAGATGTTTGTCCGCCGCTGTCGACGTACCTGGAGAAGAGCCAGGGTGGCTAATCTGAGTCCAGCTCCCAGATAGTAGGGTGACTGCTGGCATTGTTCGGAGGTGTGGCTAGGCCACACCTATTGTCCACCCAGAAAGCTGTCATCATCGGTGGAAGTGGATGGCTCGGACTCCTCTGTTTAGTCCTCTTTGCTGCTAGAATCATTGAACGGGGGCTCATCCATCTCAGCAACTGAACGGCCTGTCTTAGGAGGCATGTTGTTCTCCACACTGGCTGATGAACATTGCACATTGCTGCATGCAGCAAATCTCTTTGGTTTAGAGATTGTGGCTCTTTTCTCTTTCGTTTTAAAAAAAGATTTGCTTCCTGATAGTTTTTGTCTCTTAGACATGGTAGAAAATTTCAGATCTCTATAGCTTACTTTTAGCAGAAATGATTTCCTCTAGTAGCTTGCTAACGTTAACAGGCTATGTTCGGCTACAGCCTTACTTACTGATCTAAACAGGATAGGTTAGGCTACTGCCTTAATCACTAATCGTCTTTGTCACGCACAAACATTAAAAAACAATACAATAGTTTAATTGACACATTTATTTGTATTAATGTTTCACAGTTGAATAATCCCATAAAAATAAACACATAGCTACCAAGGATAGTGGGAATGAACTTCGGGAGAAGCGGGAATGGGGGAGGGGGCAAACTGCAGCTATGAGCTGGCGGCTGGGGCGCCACCGACTGTGAAGTAGCCAATAAGGGGCGCCGGAGGGTAGCTGCCATTTTCCAAAATGTCGCCATAGTCGACCGCCTAATCTTGCCTAATGGGAGTGCCGGCCCTTGTCCCCTCGTTTTGTGATTGGCATTTAGGATGTGACAATCAAAAGGGAGCAGACAGACCTACTGTCTGTTTTTGCAGGGAAGTTTGGTAGGGTGACCTAATTTGTAATTATGAAAATCATTTGCAAAACACATTGTGAACCCAAAAGTGTACATTTGATTCTAATATAACAACTATTTGGTTTGGGTGTAGGGGCAAATTTGTCATCAGGATATTTTATTATCAATTGACTTTATTTAGTCTGATCAGTTGAACAATTCTCATTCTTAACAAAGGGCTAAAATAAAGGGTCATTTGTGTGGTGAGTCTGCAAGAACACTACTGTTATTTACCACACTTACAGTATTTTATTATTCCACATCTTCACAATTTTAACAATGTCTGATATGCCTACTTGTGTCTTTGAAATGAAATATATGAGGCTATTTCTTTGTTGTTGCAGCCATTCATGGAAGTCCTACAAATAACTTTAGATATTCATTGCTCCGGGCCATTTTAGTACTGTGCACATGCTAGGCAGAGATGGTAGGGGGGGACTCAACTCATAAACACATCATATATTGTGTCTATGTAGAGTAAGATGATGGAAAGGATCTTCAACTAGTTGGCATATACCACCTGAATACTGATATTCATTTGATCATTTTTTTTAAGGTTGGGGGATTGAGAAATTAATTCTTATTTCAAGAACATTTTCAAACACACATTGGGAAACATAGATCAGGGGTGGACAACCCTCCTGGAGAGCAATGAGGGTTTTCTTCCAGTCCTATTTTAACGAGAAAGTTCACCAAAATTGCAAAATGTTTGTGTCCTTACCTTGAAAGCAGTCTATGGACAAGGAAATGCAATCTATGATTTGGTTACCCACTAACATCAACCATTAATATGAGTATTTCCTGTGCAGAGCATTCCCACTGGCCTTCCCACTGTTTTTCCCATGTGCCTGTCTCCCCATCTAATTGCACTACGGTCTGAATAAAGTGTCAAACCACCTAAAAAATGTGAAAAAAAATATTAGCATATTTTACATTTTATCCCGAAAAATCTCAAAGTAACAAAGTCGTTGAATTTTGAGTTTTCATTTAATGTTCAAAGCATTCTGAATCACTAAGAATAATTGCTGTCCATAGACAAAATTCTTGACCAATTCGTTAAGAGACTGGATTCAATAAACTTTCGTTACTCACCAAAATAAAGAAACGGTTTACCATGACAAGGAGTGAAATGATTTACGAGACTACTCTGATTATGCTATAGAGATCCTATTAAATTAAATATTCAAATTCCCAAATTTATGGATTATGCCCTTCAAAATCACGTAATGACGTGTACATTTGCACGTCATAACGTAGGTGCGTAGTTGTGTTGTTGGAGGAGGAAAGGGAAACGGTGTGGCGAAGTCAGAAATCTAAAGGGAGGTGTAATTGCTACTTTAGAAAACACGAAAAAACAACACAACATCCTTCACATACGGTACGAAGACACCAACTAAGAAAATCCGTCTAAGTCCATCGTTTTTAAAGCGTGGGCCGACATGTCTGAAACATACGGTACGTTTAGTTAGCCTGCTAGCTAGCTAGCTAGTTAGCCAAAGATGGTGGATAAATGAAGATAGTTCGCTCAGGCTGTTTATCGTTGAACAAAAATTATCCGTTCCGGTGTACCTAACGGGGTGGGTCTCCCATAGACACAAATGGAATAGCAGCTGGAGCTCGTCTACTTAGTTCGTTGACTTTCATTAACCCAGAAAAAAACAGCGAGTGGGCTGTCTCGCTTCCTCATCCGTCTCTGAGCTAGCTTGCTAACGTTACGTGTATAACATCTGCTGTACCTGCTTGGGTCATGCCGCTTGTTTGTAGATGCATTCAGCACCGTCATTTCCACTAGGTGTCTTGAAATCAACACTGAGTCGTGTAGACAGAAGCGTGGTGTGCTTCCTAAAAGGGCCAAGAAGTAGCTTTTGGACACAACATCTGGAGTCTTTGTATTGGTTGGGACTCGCAGAGGGAGTTGTGAAGTTGGTCAAGTAACTTATGTTGAAATGTTGCCATCAAAAAATTGGCATAGCGAACTTGGGTGGCTAGTTTACGGTAATAAGCGTAGTAATCACTAGAAGCTTTATTTGCAGTCGTTTGGCTTAATTTAACCGACCCCATTCAGATTTAGCTAGTTAGCCATGTGTCCTTGGCATGTAAAAGTTGGAAGTGGTGGGGTTAGCTAACATGTCAAGTTATGCGGTGTTGCCTTTTGCTAACGACCTGTCATGTATTTATCGCAGGGCTAGTCAACCATATTTCTGGAGAGTTCAAATCCTGTAGGTTTTCACTCCAAACCTTAATCTAGTGTACCTGATTATAATAATTAGCTGGTTGATAAACTTAATCAGGTTAGTTACAACTGGGGTTGAAGTGAAAACTTACTGGAGGTTAGCTCTCCAGGAACAGGGTTGGAAAGCCTGATCTGATGCAGTTGCATTGACACCACAGCCCCAGGGGCCAGATAACAGCATCCTCATCACTAGCTTGTAACATTTCTCTTCAGTTCAGATGAGATCTTATCTGGAATTACATGATCAGTCCGATTTTAATATAGTAGCTAGTTCGATTAAAACATTTACTTGTTTTGCAAGAAGAACGAACGATTTCCCTAATATTCCTGTTTTACATGGAAATCACTCTGATAAATGCAGAAAATTGGCAATCAAAATAAATGTTCTACCATGTTATTTTTGGGAAACATACTTGATTCTGAGTTCGGACATATACAGTTTGTGTGTAAAAACTACTTCTAAGACACCTACATTAAGTTGTTCCAAACACACTTCACTTGCGCTAAAGAGGGAGGCTTGCTCAGCTGGGGCTAGCAGATGCTCAGATCAAATACACTGCTGGAACACAGATTAAAGTGTTTATATGTCCTAATAATTTGAACGATTGTTCAGAAAACCAGGTGTTTTAATCGGTGTATGCTTACTTCGATTTTGACCTTACACCGATTTAAGATAAGCAGAGTTAGGCGTTTACATTACTATTGCATAATCTGCCTACTGACAATCAGTTTAATATCAAATTATTTGTGTGCATGTAAACGCTCATTCTTAAAAGGTTTAAAAGCCTGACTGGTTTTCAGAACTGTAGAAATCCCAAAACAAACATCTTTTGTCGTGTGCGTGCATGTTTACATGAGCTGTGTATGTGCGGGGGGCATGTATGCTAGCTTGACTCTTAATGTAGAATGGGGATTCTGTTAATTCTATTCCACATTAATCCAATCTTGTTAGTAACAAACCAATCTTTTTATTCTCACCAATGGAGAAATTGCAGTTTTATCTTCCTTTGACCACTCTCTTGGAATCTTTATCCTTAAATATTCATTTGCACTTTGTATACATGCTTTGGACATTGTGTCCAGTGGTAGGTAAGTGTTGTTTTACTGTAGCCAGGCCTATTCATTTTCTTATGGTGTGGCTGTGGTGAATGGATTTGTTTTTGCTACAGCACACCATGCGTACTCTTCTCTTTCCTGTTGCAGCTTGCTCGACCCCCTGCTGACACATCTCGCTCCATCTGTCCCCCTCGCTCGATAATTATGTAGTCTTTCCTTGCTCTCTTCTGTTTCCGTCTCTCTGAAATGCTACACCAGCAGGTCAACATTTAGAAGTGGAGTGCTCTACGCTGTTATATAGACGACAGCTGTAATAGTCTTCATTGATTTCCTGATTGGCTTTTTTTCCCTAAGTACTAGAAGGGGATAAAGGAGAGCAGAACACCAGTGTCACATGGGAGCCACGTGACTACACAAAGCAGACTGTAACATAAGCTGCATTCACTAATTCACTTTGGCATGTAAAGTACAGTAGGAATGTACTTTACACAAAACACATCACACGGTCTCTCGGTTAGGTGAGAGGCTGACTTAGTGCGTGTATGTATGTACACACACACACACACACACACACACACACACACACACACACACACACACACACACACACACACACACACACACACACACACACACACACACACACACACACACACACACACACACACACACACGGATGAAGCCCAGCACTGTAAGAGATTATATGGCTTGGCTCCAGAGGTAACACAGGGGTCTGATTCAGAGCAGGTGGACTGAAGGGCAGACTAGAACAGGTGTGTGTGAGGTCATGCTCTTATTCCTGCCAAAACCTACCCACTGTTTACTATCGCTTATACACAACAAAATACTTGTTGTTATTATGGTGTAAATGCAATATGACTCAACTACTCCTAGACGGGCTTTTTCCATCCGTCACATTCGCACACAGGTTGTCATTGATTAGTGTGGCCGCTGAGAGACAGAAAACAAGGTGTGATAAGGCCTCTAGTGGGTGCCTACCTTGCTATGAATGTGGCCTCAAGGTTATGTTGGTTGAGTAAACAACACACACAAACACACACTAGTATACATAGGCCATGGTTGATTTATGGGTTGGAGAAGAGCTGGCTGCAGTAGAACTGTGTTTTAAATGTCACAGAAGAACAAAAGATCAATCTCATCCCCTGCTCTTTCCTTTCATCAGTAATTTACTCCAGTTGCCATATTGATTCTGTATTTGACTGGCCTGCTTTGGCACATGTAGCCAAGCTGATTAGCTTACTAGCAGCAGAGTGGTAAATAGCATCCAATCTGCAAATCAGTCAGAAAGTTGAGGAGAAAAGTTTGGCACTGACAGAGTTGGAAATGTAATTGAAATAACTCTGCTTGAAACTCAGTGAGGGGCCATGCCCCCTGTGTGTTTCTCCTGCAGCCTGACTCACTCGTGTGTGTGTGTGTGTGTGTGTGTGTGTGTGTGTGTGTGTGTGTGTGTGTGTGTGTGTGTGTGTGTGTGTGTGTGTGTGTGTGTGTGAGAGGCTTGTGGATGCTGCACTCTATACCACTGCTGCCCCTTTCCACACACAGCCAGCCTCTCCTGCTTCAATTCCCCATTGTTCCTTGTATGGCTTGGTGGAACCCTGGGCTGCGCATGCAAATGGACATTGCCCTATCTGTGGTCACAGCACAAAGACCATCTTTGGACCGCTCTCTGTCCCACACATCAGGGCCTCAGCCAGATGGTCATGTGCGTAGGATGGGTCAAGTACCAGACCCGGTCCAGCACATCACCAGAACTTTGCAGCTGCCCAGTGTAACCCATCTATATTGTGCAGATGTACTCGGGCCGGTCGGGTATGCATGGAGTGTTTGTGAATAGACTGCCTCCATTCCTGTACACTTGCCGTCATGTAGCCAGCTCAGCGTTTCCCCGAGGATCTTTTTCAGCAGCGGTGGCAAAGTTAGCGGAGGGGTAGTGGGCGTGGCCAATTGCCGCAGGCCAAATGTGGCTCTTTTTTTGAAAAGCTAATTTCCTACAGATCTACACACTTTGTTATGGGGCTAAGAGAAAATGTGCAGTTATAGCTATTGTTCTGCAATTCTACATATTTTGCCATGGCTTATGTTGTGTTCTTATGCTATCACTTGGCCCCAGGCAAAGATATTTTAGGAATTTTAGATTCTCCCTGACTGTGTAGTTATTTCGGTGGTTGTTAGTTCTCAAAAGTCATTAAAAAAAAATATATACACTACCAGTCAAAGTTTGGAGACACCTCCTCATTCAAGGGGTTTTCTTTATTTTTACTGTTTTCTACATGGTAGAATATAGTGAAGACATCAAAACTATGAAATAACACATGGGATCATGTAGTAACCAAAAAAGTATTAAACAAATCAAAATATTTTTTAGGTTCTTCAAGGTAACCACCCTTTATTTTGATGACAGCTTTGCACAGTCTTGGCATTCTCTCAACCAGCTTCACCTGGAATGCTTTTCTTGAAGGAGTTTAGACATATGCTGAGCACATGTAGGCTGCTTTTTCTTCATTCTGCGGTCCAACTCATCCCAAACCATCTCATTTGGGTTCAGG
The DNA here is from genome assembly GCF_029448725.1 of Salvelinus fontinalis. Lineage (NCBI taxonomy): Eukaryota > Metazoa > Chordata > Actinopteri > Salmoniformes > Salmonidae > Salvelinus > Salvelinus fontinalis. The sequence goes on along the minus strand of NC_074697.1, from coordinate 45,919,595 downwards.
TTGGGTGATAGTGGAGGCCAGGTCATCTGATGCAGCACTCCATCACTCTCCTTCTTGGTCAAATAGCCCTTACACAGCCTGGAGGTGTGTTGGGTCATTGTCCTGTTGAAAAACAAATGATAGTCCCACTGAGTGCAAACCAGATGGGATGGCGTATCGCTGCAGAATACTGGGATACAGTAGCCATGCTGGTGAGCTGTGCCTTGAATTTAAAAAAAAGAATCACTGACAGTGTCACCAGCAAAAAAAAAAATATATATATATATATATATATATATACAGTATGTTCAGTTGAAGTCGGAAGTTTACATACACCTTAGCCAAATGCATTTAAACTCAGTTTTTCACAAATCCTGACATTTAATCCTAGTGAAAATTGTCTTAGGTCAGTTAGGATCACCACTTTACTATTATTCTGACATTTCACATTCTTAAAATAGAGAGAATGATTTATTTCAGCTTTTATTTCTTTCATCACATTCCCAGTGGGTCAGAAGTTTACATACACTCAATTAATACTTGGTAGCATTGCCTTTAAATTGTGTAACTTGGGTCAAACTTTTCGGGTAGCCCATTCCCCCTGACAGAGCTGGTGTAACTGAGTCAGGTTTGTAGGCCTCCTTGCTCGCACACACTTTTTCAGCTCTGCCCACAAATTTTCTATGGGATTGAGGTCAGGGCTTTGTGATAGCCACTCCAATATCTTGACATTGTTGTCCTTAAGCCATTTTGCCACAACTTTGGAAGTATGCTTGGGGTCATTGTCCATTTGGAAGTCCCATTTGTGTCCAAGCTTTAACTTCCTGAATGATGTCTTGAGATGTTGCTTCAATATATCCACATAATTTTCATAATTTTCCTACCTCATGATGCCATCTATTTGTGAAGTGCACCAGTCCCTCCTGCAGCAAAACACTCCCACAACATGATGCTGCCACCCTGTGCTTCATGGTTGGGATGGTGTTCTTTGGCTTGCAAGCCTCCCCCTTTTTCCTCCAAACATAATGATGGTCATTATTGCTAAACAGTTCCATTTGTGTTTCATTAGACCAGAGGATATTTCTCCAAAAAGTACGATCTTTGTTCCCATGTGCAGTTGCAAACCATAGTCTGGCTTTTTTATGGCGGTTTTGGAGCAGTGGCTTCTTCCTTGATGAGCGGCCTTTCAGGTTATGTCGATATAGGACTCGTTTTACTGTGGATATGGATACTTTTGTACCTGTTTCCTCAGCATCTTCACAAGGTCCTTAGCTGTTGTTCTGGGATTGATTTGCACTTTTCGCACCAAGGTACGTTCATCTCTAGGAGGCAGAAGGCTTCTCCTTCCTGACCGGTATGATGGCTGCGTGGTCCCGTGGTGTTTATACTTGCGTACTATTGTTTGTACAGATGAACGTGGTACCTTCAGGCATTTGGAAATTGCTCCCAAGGATGAACCAGACTTGTGGAGGTCTCCAATTTTTTTTTCTGGGGTCTTGGCAGATTTCTTTTGATTTTCCCATGATGTCAAGCAAAGAGGCACTGAGTTTGAAGGTAGGCCTCGAAATATATCCACAGGTACACCTCCAATTGACTCAGGCTAATTGACATCATTTGAGTCAATTGGAGGTGTACCTGTGGATATATTTCAAGGCCTACCTTCAAACTCAGTGCCTCTTTGCTTGACATCATTTATCAGAAGCTTCTAAAGCCATGACACCATTTTCTGGAATTTTCCAAGCTGTTTAAAGGCACAGTCAACTTGGTGTATGTAAACTTCTGACCCACTGGAATTGTGATACAGTGAAATAATCTGTCTGTAAACAATTGTTGGACAAATGACTTGTGTCATGCACAAAGTAGATATCCTAACCGACTTGCCAAAACTATAGTTTGTTAACTAGAAATGTGTGGTTGTGGTTGAAAAACGAGTTTTAATGACTCCAACCTAAGTGTATGTAAACTTCTGACTTCAACTGTATGTCTACATAGGCGTACAGAGGCCGATTATCAGCAACCATCACTCCTGTGTTCCAATGGCACATTGTGTTAGCTAATCCAAGTTTGTCATTTTAAAAGGCTAATTGATCATTAGAAAACCCTTTTACAATTATGTTAGCACAGCTGAAAAATGTTGTCCTGAATAAAGAAGCAATAAAACTTGCCTTTAGACTAGTTGAGTATCTGGAGCATCAGCATTTGTCAGTTCGATTACAGTCTCAAAATGGCCAGAAAATAATAACTTTCTTCTGAAACTCACCAGTCTATTCTTGTTCTGAGAAATGAAGGCTATTCCATGTGAGAAACTGCCAAGAAACGGAAAATCTTGTACAATGCTGTGTACTACTCCCTTCATAGAACAGCGCAAACTGTCTCTAACCAGAATAGAAAGAGGAGTGGGAGGCCCCGGTGCACAACTGATCAAGAGGACACGTACATTAGAGTGTCGAGTTTGAGAAATAGGATGCCTCACAAGTCCTCAACTGGCAGCTTTATTAAATAGTACCCACAAAACACCAGTCTCAACGTCAACAGTGAAGAGGTGACTTCAGGATGCTGGCCTTCTAGGCAGAGTTGCAAAGAAAAAGCCATATCTCAGACTGGCCAATAAAAGATTAAGATGGACAAAAGAACACAGACACTGGACAGAGGAACTCTGCCTAGACGGCCAGCATCTCAGAGTCGCCTCTTCACTGTTGACGTTGAGACTATCACTGATGCTATCTATTGCGTACACCCTGAGACAAGCCACACCAAACAGATAAGCTTGTTTTTTTTCATTGAGGTAAATCGGGGTTAGTTCCAAAGCCTGAGGAGACCGACAGGATGATACAACTCAATCTCTCTCAAAGTGAGGAGCGATGACCTATGGGACCACGCCTGTCAGTGGTTGACAACACAACCTCTCTCATTGTTCATTTTAGAAGTCTCTTACCCCATCCTCCTTTAGCTCGTCGCTTAGCAAATTAGCATCAATGTTTACTTGCCATCACACTCACACACAAGGTAGTGATTAGCCAGCTAATTTGGGACCGTTGGCTACTCTGTTGACAGGGAGCAGATCACGGTCATAGGGAGACTTAAGGATTGGTCTCAACAGTTTGAGCCTCTGGTGTTGTATTGATTTCTGTCCCCGCTCTCTCTCATTTCAGACTTCCTGTTTAAGTTCCTGGTGATTGGCAGTGCTGGGACAGGGAAATCTTGCCTCCTGCACCAGTTCATTGAGACCAAGTGTAAGTAGTGCCAATGCTGGTCTCCCCTTGTCCTGCAAATAAACAACACCCACATGCATTGTTTATGCCCAATAATATAGAAACGTTACGTGCATCTCTGCACACTGACCCGCACATACGTACAGTCCATTTGGAAAGGATTCAAACCCCTTGACTTCACATTTTGTGACGTTGCAGCCTTATTCTAAAATGGGTTAAATCGTTTTTTCCCCCTCAACAAAATGTGGAAAAAGTCTAGGAGTCCGAAATACTTTCCGAATGCATGTCCACACACACACACACACACACACACACACACACACACACACACACACACACACACACACACACACACACACACACACACACACACACACAGAGATGTGTAGATGAGATAAAGACCTCTAACTCCCAGTGCTGTCAGTAGTGTGGGAGAAGGGCTTTGACTGTGTTAATCTCTGGACCTGAGAGAGGCAGTAGCTCACCAACCCTCTGATATGCTGATGAGGCTTCTGAAGAGGCTTCTGAAGAGGTTTCTGAAGAGGTTTCTGAAGAGGCTTCTGAAGAGGCTTCTGAAGAGGCTTCTGAAGAGGCTTCTGATGAGGTTTCTGAAGAGGCTTCTGAAGCTAACTGTTCTAGGTCTTTAAACAAGCACAACGCACCAGCACAATGTAGATCAGCACTGTGACTCTGGGAATTAACCAGGAAATGTTTCTGTGAAGTCTTGGCAACTTAAGCCTCATAACTAGGCAGTCACACTATTAGGTGTTTGTCTTTCACAAACCAGCCATCTGGAAAAACCGACATATTTGAATAAATGATATAGGAGACAAACAGTACAGTGATGGTTGTGGCTTCTCTAATGGTCTGTCTCTGGCTGTGCAGTCAAGCAGGACTCCAACCACACTATCGGGGTTGAGTTTGGTTCCAGGGTGGTCAACGTCGGGGGTAAGACGGTTAAACTACAGATCTGGGACACAGCTGGACAGGAGCGCTTCAGGTAATGACCTCCCATTGGTTACTCAGAGGTGCCGTTACCTCTGACCCGTGCTCTCATTGGTTGACGGATTGTATTCTGGTTCTGTGATTGGTTAACGGTGCTGTCTGTCTGCCCTCCCCCAGGTCTGTGACTCGCAGCTACTACCGTGGAGCGGCAGGGGCGCTGCTTGTCTATGACATTACAAGGTAGGTGACCCAATGATGGACCCGTGAGAAAAGCGCGTTGGTTTCACTGGTCGCTCGTACACACGCAGAGGACGTGGGAGTCGGCAACAGAGCACAGAGAGACCGAATAGAGATGTTGAATTTCAACAAGCCCATGGAGAGTCGGTCAGGAGCACGGAGACACACGGAGTCAGAGATGGACGTGTGAATGGCAGCACCAAGCCAAGAGTTTTCATTTAGTCAGCCCAGAGGTGCCATGCCTGTTGCATCATCAAGATGGAGTGAATGGTGTAATGTTAGGTGACAGAGCTCTAATAAAGTGTGTGATGCAGAGTGACAGGGCCGTAATAAAGCGGTGTCTCCAGGCAGGCGGCAGCAGCCCGGAAAGCAAAACTCCATTAGACAGTGTCAACTGAGCGAGAGAGAGAAGGACGGGAGTGTGGAATAGAGAGAGCAGGGAGGGGGAGAGAATATGTTGGAGAGGGAGGGAGATGGAAGCAAAGTGTGGGAGAGAAGAGGGAGCCGTGTTCAGGTCAAAGGACTAGGAAGAGAGGAGACCGAAAAGCGTGTGGTGTGGTGTGAGAGCTACACCGAGGCAGAGGGGTCGTCATCGCTTAGCTCTATGCTGACGTCATGGTTCAGCCGCCTCACTGCAGCTGTGGGACATTAGTCTGACCCCTTCTGCTCACTGTTCTCACGTTGCCATGGACACCAGCATGCGGTAACCATGGTGACGGGTGATTTCACCCCCCCAAAAAAAGTTTCTAGGAGGTGGGAGCTGGTAATCAGACTCCATCTGTCCTTGAAGAGGGGAACGGCAGGGATGATTTTCTGTACTTCCTTTCTCATTCGGAGCAAAAAGAACATTAGCCCATAGAGGTATATATTGAAAATTTGTACGTTTGAAAACTGCTAATATTCTCAAAGTCTATCATCTCTACCTCCAAGTGCTTCTTGTAACTTCACCTCTTATGTTGTAAGGAACACACAATTCAATACACTGATTTTTCAAAAGTACCATCCCATCCTACTGAACATTCCTGTCCTAATGAAGCGCTTCATGTGATTAAACTCAGCTTTCCCCTCGTCTGTATCTGTCTGGCGTGTCTGTCTGGCGTGTCTCTGTCCTCTAGCCGGGAGACGTACAACGCCCTGACCAACTGGCTGACAGACGCACGGACGCTGGCCAGCCCCAACATCGTCATCATCCTGTGTGGGAATAAGAAGGACCTGGACGCGGACCGAGAGGTCACCTTCCTCGAGGCGTCCCGCTTCGCACAGGAGAACGGTAACTGTCCGTCTCACTCCTCACCCCTACTCAGGCCGTTTCCCTCCCTCATTCCACAACAAGTCTCTCCCCCTTCCTGTCCTCACTTCATCGCTCCCCTTTTCGGCAACTCTCTATTGTAAGATAGTTTCCACCAGCTTTTAGGCCTGTATTAGTTTTCCTAGGGAGGGAGTATCGATTTTACTGACTGTGTTGACCGTTACAGAGCTGATGTTCCTGGAGACCAGCGCTCTGACAGGGGAGAACGTGGAGGAGGCCTTCCTCAAAACTGCCCGCACCATCCTCAACAAGATGGAGTCAGGTAAACAAACAGTACATGTGTTTACTTATGAGATATGTGTGTGTGTGCTAAAACGGTGTATCTGTTTGATTTTTTTTCATACAATCATATGTTGAGTGTGGATGTCTGTGTGTTTGCTCATGTTGTTTACACTGTGCGCGTGTGTGTGTCCTTCTTCGTATATGTGTGTCAGGTGAGTTGGACCCAGAGCGAATGGGTTCAGGTATCCAGTATGGAGATTCTTCCCTGAGGCAGCTGAGACAGCCCAGAGGTACCACCGCACAGATCAAGCAGCAGTGTAACTGCTAGGGGCCGGACCCTCACCCTCACCCTTCAACCCCACACTCACAGGACGCCCCCTAAAGGTCAGTAGACTGCCATGCTCTGCTTCGATTAAATGTAGCTTTAGAGAATAATTGATACAAATATATATAAACATTTCTATCTCTCTCAGCTGTAGGTGTTTTGGGAGGTGCAGGACCCCTCTCCCTTCTGCAACCTCTTACACACTTACAGCATACTTGGACCAGCCGCCATGGAGATGACCTGCGACCCCTGACTTATTGGTAAGAGTCTATACTTCCTGCCAAGGGAGATTACCCGGGCCCCTGGGTCCTAGGCCGGGAGACCCTGTGGTGTGAACTGTGCTGGGAACATAAGGCAGTCAATATCTGGCATGACTGTCAGGGTCAGGGGTTGTGTGTAGGGTATGTCCCGTTTTTACCCTTTTGTTGTTTTTATCAGCACGCGCACGCACGCACACGCACAGACAGAGACAGTACACACACCACCTGTAACTGAAAGTTCATGAAGGATGAATTGCAAAACACACATGGTCAACTTCCTCATTCATACGCAGCCTGTTAGACTGCACTATCAGGTTGTTCGACAAGTTCTTGTGTTTTACACATCACTCATTATTATTATATTTCTGTTTTTTATAAGCTGAATTTAACCTTTGTTTGCACTGAACAGTACTTCTCATCAAGCCTGCTATTTACCTTCTGATAACCAGGCAAACCTAAGTCTCCCAAACCCAAACTTGACTACTCTGCAACCCGAAAAGAGCCGTTTACCACCAACACCCAAGCATGAGCAGGTTGTTGGGTCAGTTGCGAATGCTTCCTCAATTATTGTCCAACCTTTTCCCCTGATTGTTCTCCTGGCTTCAGATGTACACATGTCACTGATTCCCCCGGTCTAAATGTTACCACATGTAACTTGACTTTGGGTATAAATGGCATAGATTAGAATCAAACGGACAACTTGTCCAAGGTTTGATTTCAATTAATGCAATTTATCAAGTGGAGTAGAGAAATGCTTGACGTTGTGGATGTATTACAGTCCCCTCAACACCTCACCCACACAATATTTTTTTTTGTCACTACTAGCACCTCCCAAAGGGAAATCGATTCACTCCATAAGGCACTCAAAGGCCTGCGGGTCATGTCCATAGCACAAGGATGAGTAAGGGTTCAGTTCAGTCTTCTCTTATGGTTTTCCAAAGGACCCCAATGACCACTTGTTGTTCCCCATTTATCAGCTGCATATCTAATGTCACTGCTTGCCTTTGCCATTTAAGGGTTACACTCTCTGTCTCAATCTCAGGCTCTATCGCGCCCTGGGGGTGGGGAGGTTATCTCTGAGAATGTAACCCCATCTCTGCCCTCTTTATTTCTCTGCTGCTCTGAGTTTGCATGTAAAGACCTGTCACAGGAAGCTAGACTGGTTTCAGTGTCACTAGTGGGAAATATTCAGGTTACAGAGCCAGGCTGCACTCTGTAGCATTCAACTGCACTTCTTGTTTTTATATTTTGCCTCTTCAACCTATCATTTTCTGACTGTCATATAGCATCAGGTTATGAAAAACAAACATTTAGGATTTCAGGCCCTAACCTAATTTCAGGCCCTTATGCACCCGTACCTAATTCCTAAGCAATGCTGCTGTTTGGACTCCACTAAGAGCAGTTTATCTGTTACACTGAAGAAGCCTTGAGAAGATGGCTATCAAAATGCCACTGTGACATCATCAACCCGAGAAAGACTGGTCCCATTTTGTGTAAACAATTATTTTTTTTAAAGTCTGCTTTGTTACTTTTTTTCCTCCTCTGCAAGTGCACTTTCACGTGAGATTGTTTTGTTGATATACTGTATCTATAGAATTGTACAAATTGAAATATATACTGTAATAAAAGAGCAATTGGAGAGGTAATCATTCCTCACTAAAGAACAACTGAGATTTTGTCCTTTCTCTCCCGGTATCGACTGACTGACCCAAACCTCCTGTTCTAGTCTCCCTTGGGTTGTGTCAAAATGATTCACTCTCAATTTTTTTGACTCGTTATTTGTAGCTTCCTGCTGCCGTTGTAGGGGTGATGTAACATTTGACAATTACTGTGACTTCGTGAGCCCGTGAATGTGCGGACCACAGACTGAAATCAGTCAGTCATGTCTCACAACAGTAGTGATGCACTCCCTGCTGCTTGACCCTAAGACCATTTTACCTTGGCCTCAATGTCTTGTGTATTCTATTGAATGCATCGTAAGCACTTAGTAATAGGCTAATGGTCATGTGATTAACTTCTGTCTGTCATTTCGACTCGAAACGGAGCAGAATCTCAGTTGTTGCTTAGTAACCAATGTGATTAAATAATTTTAGGTACTACCATACATCTGAATAATCTATGCTGTAAATACATTTTCAGTTTGTGTATTGGATTTGTTTTTGGCAGGGAAGGGTCGCTTGTTCATTTTAAGATGTATTCTAAATAAACACAGCTTTTTAACTCTGGTGAATTAGATTTATTACAGATCATGTGTGTGTGCATTCATTGTCAACCTGGTTGCATATCTACCACAGACCTCACAGCGAGAGTAGGGTTAGTGTATCGGGAGACTTCATATGGTTAAAGCTTTGTCTAATTGTTTGAATTTCTGTTTGTGGGTCAATGGAGTAACAGGCAGAGTGCATTAATGTCACTGAAGTGGATATATTGATTGATTTTATAGATCACTGGGAGGCTGCAAGAATGACCTCAGAGGGCGGATTCCAAAATGTGAAGGCTAGGGTGGATTAATACCACTAGATGGCACTAAATCACAAATGATATGTTTTCCAATTTCAGTACTTCATCTGATGTTCGTCACACATTCACAGTATAAAAAGCACAGGTTTTAACATTTTATTTAGTACTTTGATTTATTTTTATATATATATACACTGACTGGTAGTATAGCAACAGGAGACCATCTTTCAACAATCTCAGACAGGAAAGGGGAAGCAGTACATCGCACTAAATCCAAATTTAAAAAAACTAACAAACCATAATAGTAACATGTGAAACCTGTGATGTGTTGGGAGGTGCAAGACTGGACATGGTTACAATGACAGACGAGTTACAAGGCGGTGTTGTCACAGACCTACTAGACAAGTGCCTCTAGATTTTTGGTCATATCATTTGGCCTCTGGTTGTTGGAAAGACCATTTGTCATACGAATGAGCTGACCAAGGAATATTAATGGAATTTCCCCCAATTCAGATCTGTGTATTAAAACACTGACAACGAGACAGGCAGGAGAAGCTGGGGAAAGGCCTGGAAAAGACAATGGTTTCACACTATTATGCATAAGATACACTGTATATATGTACACCATACAAAACAAACTTCACAGTACTGCTTTACTTAAAATATATATCACTGTATAATTTCCCTTAAAGTATTTGTGTGTATTTAAAGTTGAACATATCTGGATGTGACTAACAAGCACCATATGTGGAGTGGAGACGCATTGTCTGATATACAACCTGACATGATACTGACAGTTATTTAATATCACAGAGAGTAGCTACAACCCTGCACAGGTTGCCATTACCAGACCTCTCAACGGCACACTTAAAGTGCACTCCATTGAACCGTGAACCACCGCGAGAGGTCAATGGCTTCAATGGGCATTTGTAGCGGTGGTTTAGTCACTCAGCTCAAACTGTGATTCTCCCAGACAAGACAGGGATATCACAGGCAGTTTACAAGGGTTTTCTGATTTTTTTTATTTTTTTTAGCTACTGTAGTGACACTGGGGTTGCCAGAACAGTTGTTGTCCTTGTCATCCTCTCTCTCCACTAGTATAGGTTTGATGGTGGGATGTACAGGTGAATAACTGGAAACCTTAATCTAACTGCCGTAAGTGCAGCCTCCAGCTTGAGACAGGGCATAGAGAGAACATGTATTTTCAGTGCTGCAAATATACTCATCCAGATGATTTTACTTGAACTGGTGGTTAAGAAATTAAATGATAAGGGCCATATCTGCAGCACCAAAATACAGCCTTTCTGGGGCATAAGAGGTTGAAACTTTCTCATTGTTGCGGATCGAAATGTAATGTGTAGAGCCGACTCGATTCCGATTCTGCATGACCGAAAACGATGTCTGTTCTACACCATGCATTTCTATCTGAACGTTCTGTGACTGCACCCTCGTGAATAAGCCCCTGGTTTCTGTAAGGGGTGGAAGATGGCAAATGAGAGGGGGTCCTTTCCAGAGTGACGATGGTGGGTGGGTGATGGACTGGTCAAGATGGCTGCCCTGTTGGCTACTCGAGGGACTGGAGCATTAGCAGCTGCTTGAGGACCTTGGTCTGGCTCGTCTCTCTGATCTCCCCCGCCAGGAACATCTCATCCACCACCGTGTACACCTGGGACAGAACACACAGGATAGGTAGAGGCAGGTTAGGTCAGAGGTCAGCCTACTGCACTGGTCAAATTCCCTGTGCGCACACAGCTTTTTAAAAAAAACAAGAGTTGGGAGAACTGTATAGATCCTGCAGATTCATCTCCACCCCATTATGTAAATGAGCCTTTCTAGCAGTGCGTAGGCCTTGCTGCTGTGGCACTAGATCTAATAGAGAGGGGGTTGATGTTGAGGCAAGCTGTTTGCCATCATGTCGCTTTCTGGCACTTTCTGTTTTATTCGTGAATCCGAAGACATCACAGAGCGCAGCAACTTTTAGCGTGGGCTGCGCTTCTTTAAGGTTCAGCGAGTGGGCGAATATTCAGAAATGCCTCACGTAATTGACACGATAACTGCTTAAAGGGCAGTCATCAGAGGAGTCTTAATTGCTTAACATTTCTGGCAGAGGAAAACCAACCCCCACCAAATTGATGTGGATGAGCCTAGTTGACTGATTGTTGTAATTACGCATCCCATCCTCGTTGCCATAGCACCTCCCCATTGCAATGAAAGAAAATACATTAAAATTGTATCTTTTCACCTCCCCCGGGTTTTTCCGCTCCTTTCTGTTGTTCCTCTTAGCACAGAGTGTTTGTGGTTTTAAAATTCATCAACACTTTTACTCTTACCTTGTAGAAGTTGAACACCAGGTCCAACTCGCACACATTGTGGAAATACTCATTCAACACCTAAAGGGGGAAAAGATGACATGGGGGTCAGGTTTTGTTACATGAACTATTTAGTCTAATTCATAGCTAGGATACAGTGTAATCCATAGTACAAGGCTGTGGTCTGAAGTAGTGCACTAGCCTATATAGGGAATTATTTAAGGGCCTGAGGAAGTCCAGCATTCCAGGTCGCGGTGCTCTTGAACCCGAGTGTCAGGAATCTCAGCTGTTTTCCTTCACGGCCACATTCCGCCTGCCCCTCGGACAGGGAGCACAGTGCGAGCTGTTCCGCCATTTCCCCTCGACCTGGGAGGAAAGCCACTCAGGCAATGCTTTTTGGGAATATGAACGAACACCACCAGAGAGATTTGTCCTTCCCCCACTTTGGTGTTCTGGTCTTACTTTTGCGTCGAGTCAGACTCTATATGGGGCGTATTACACTGGGTAAGAATGCATAGAAAATAGAGCCCCACAGTCGAGGTGTCATAATACCCATAAGACCTAGCGGTCAAACAGGGAAATGGTTCCAATTTTTCCACCATGCATTTCTTTCCATAGGGGATTGTAGAAACACTTCAAATGAATAATGCACCGATATGACATTTTTAGCCAATACCGATATCCGATATTTTCCCTTGCAAAAAAAACCCGATACCGAAATTAAACATTTTATAATGCTTAAGGCCGCTAGTACAGTTAAATAGTTCACACACACACACCGGTTTAAGGCACTGCATCTCAGTGCAAGAGGCATCACTACAGTCCCTGGTTCAAATCCAGGCTGTATCACATCCGGCCGTGAATGGGAGTCCCATAGGGCAGCGCATAATTGGCCCAGCGTGGTCCGGTTTTGGCCGGGGGAAGCCATCATTGTAAATAAGAATTTGTTCTTAACTGACTTGCCTCGTTAAATAAAAAGGTTACACACACACAAACACAAGCTTGTTGACCAATCAGGACCTGAATATGACTGCAAGTCACATAATTTAACGCGTTCATACATTTTTTTACGTAGTTATTACACATTGATTACACCAACACCCGTATTTGATTCATTGATACGTATGCTATGATGCTGGTAAAGTTGTCTCGCGCACCTACAGTGCTGGTCATAAAAAAAGCTAGCTAGCTCATGGATGCAAAACAACATAATCTGATTCACTAACTAGCTAACTATACAGCTAGGTATCATCATCTAAAATAAGATCGGTCTTATAAACGAGGGTTATTTGATTAATGGTGGTCGGACCCATCTATGTGAAGCTAGCCACAAGGATTAGCCACAATAGTGGACTTTGGTTAGCGTTCAAAATAAAAGTATGTCATTGACAGTGATGCAAATTAATACAAATAGTAGAATTATGCCATAATTGAATAGATCATGCTAAACAAGGTTGGTATGTTATATAAAATCAACAAAAGACTATGTTAATTTGACAAAAATCTGTTAATCACACTGGATGTATTATACTTTAGAATTGCATTGGGACATACTTATTTCACTGTACAGCCTTACCTATGGATTGTTGATCAATGACATGGGGTATCAGTCTACTCAGTGACACCCAGAGAACATTAGCATCGTAGCTCTTATTGCAGGGACTCTAAAAAAACTGAATTGAGCCACATTTATTGTCAACCTGTGTATTAAACACTATTCCCAAGGAAAAACAATACTGCGTTTCTAAAATCCACTATGGGAAAAATGGTGGGAAAACGATTGGAACTATTGCCCTGTTGGACCGCTAGGTTTTATGGGTATTATGACTCATACTGTGGTACTCTATAGGTGTGTTCGTACATTTGCTCTGGCTATCTACACCGATTTCAGAGCACTCACGTCTGAGTGTACAAGAGTGCAGTATAACTGATGAATATAGGAACACTCAACACCCGTTGAATGTGGCCAGTGTCAGTAAACGTTGGCAAAAAAAGCGTAATTAAATAATTGTTGCCAGCAGCACAGTTACAGTCACCAACGCTCTGGATAACCAGCTCGGCTAGGGTGAGTAAAATGGTCAGAGTGAGGTGTTCTCGCATTTATGATCGGAAGTAGCTAGCATGCTAGCCAACGATAGCCAGTTAGCTTGGGTGCTTGACTGCTGTTGTGAGGTCAGAAGGCTCAGATCAACCCTACTCCTCGGCCACTGTGCTTCCTGAACACTCCAAGAGCGAAACGCTCAGAATTTACAAACAGACAATCTGACAAAACGCTCAGAATTTACAAACAGACAATCTGACAAAACGCTCAGAATTTACAAACGCCTAAAGCGTACTCCAGATTGAATTTATGAACACACCCTATATTCTAAAGAGCTGTAGGAGCACATCGATACAATAATTCACCAATAAAGCATGCCTAATCATTCAGCTATGAATGTGGAGATTTGATTAGCCCACATTCCTTCACATAACCAGCCAAATGTCATTGACATGAAACAGCTCCGCATTGTGTGTCATCATAATAAACAGTATACGTGTGAGTTAATGTCTTATCATACCTCCACAAAGTTGTGAATGCCCTCCAGGTATGCCAGGTTGTTGTCTGTCACATCCACACAGATACAGAAGTACAGACCAGCATAGCGCCTATAGATGATCTTGAAGTTCCTGAACTGAAGACAAGACAGACAATTGTCTCAATATGTGCTTTTCATTTAAGAATAATTAATAGCATATCGAATTCAACTTGGTTAACCAATTAGAGTTACAGTATATCAGTGGAAAATATAGCCTATTATCCACCGCCTCTTCAGTGTCACAATGTATGCTACAATTTAGGCCCATGTCATTGTAAAGCCAAGTAAACAGTACGCCAAATGCAGCTGTAGACCTTGAGTTACAGTACCAGGTAGCTTCCAGCCTTGCTAGAATGGCCAGATAGTGACAATGAATACAATTGCCAGAAAACAAATAGCCTACATTAGGGCACACACAGACTCCAACGCACAGACATGGCATCGAGTAAATCCTTCTGCCATACCTCCACAAAGTTGGTGTGCTTGGCATCACGGACAGTCACCACAGCGTGCACTTCCTCAATCAGCTTCTGTTTCTCGTCGTCATCAAACTGCATGTACCACTTGGCCAGTCGGGTCTTCCCTGCTCGGTTCTGAATCAGGATGAAGCGGATCTGTATGACAGGAGCAAGGGAGGAGAGAAAATGAAGAATGCAGTCTAGTACAGGGGTCTCCAACCCTGTTCCTGGAGAGCTACCCTCCTGTAAGGTTTTTGCTCCAACCCCAGTTGTAACTAACTTTGTTCCGCTTATCAACCAGTGTGCTAGATTAGGGTTGAGTGAAAACCTACAGGACTGTAGTTCTCCAAGAACAGGGTTATAGAGCCCTGCTATAGTAACTTAACTAGCTACATCACAACATTCGGAACTCAGCATATAGCCAAGCTAGACTAGGCCTGAATGTAATGTAGCTAATAGAACTTGATTTTCCCGTTCTTCTTGTCAGAGAGTCAAAGTTCTACACACTTCATTTCCAGTTGAACATTAAGAAACATTGAACGCTCGCTAGCCTTGTCTTGAATATGGCTTCTCTGATCTAACTATGGGTAAGTAACGTTAAGCATTTCACGGTAAGGTCTACTACACCTGTTGCATTCGGGGCATGTGACATAATATTTTATTTGATTGATTCACTGGATGTTCTCACCACCCATGCATCATCAGTTTCACCTATAACTATAACAAACACCAATAACAGTGCATTTCTGAGCATGGATTGGTTAAGTGTGCAGACAGATTCGCATTCCTTTACAACACCTAACGTTAGTTAGTAATCTAACGTTAGCTAGCCACACCCTTTCAGGTCAAGATATATAGCTAGCTATGTTAACTAGCTAGGTGGCTAACTAGTCTAACGTTACTGACAAATGCAAGCCAGGCAGTTATTCGTAAAAAAAAAAGTCGGGAGTCTGATGTAGTTAATCGATTAATTTAGTTAGGTTTGTTTAATTCGAATATATAACGTTATCTTTATAGGCTTCTCATACATTTCACAGGAGATTGGCGAACGACATTGGCTAGCTAGCGGCTATGCTAACGTTAGAGCAAAGTAATTGGCCACAAAATGTACCCAATTGCAAACATACCATTGTCTTTTCTTTGAGTCAGTTGTTTTAAAACAAATAGGAATTCCCTTAGCCTGGTGACTTATATTTGATTTTACATAAATTCTCCAAATGACAGGATTGTTTTGACGACCGATTGCCCGCTATCTTACCGAGCAGGAAGTACAGGAAAAGCTAAAGGCGCAAGGCATTGCGGGAAATTTAGTTTTATTTGACCAGTAAAATCGTCAGACTTAAAAGTTAAGATAATTATATATCCCTACAAGAACCAGCATGCACCCCTCTCCGGCTTCTTGTGTCAACTGCAGATTCGTGAGGTCCAGTCACATGAATATTTGGCTCAGGTTTGGCCAAACATGTCAACAAAAAAAAAAGTCAGAAGGGGAAAGTGCAAGTGCACATTATATAACGGGTAAATCAGTTCCTGAATTCTGATAGGTTACAACCGCATTCCCGCCGGTCTATTCCACAAGTTAGCGCCGGCTAAAACTGACATTTAAATTGCCTATTTACTCTGTTCCATTTGACTGTGCAATCCACTGTCTCATCAGCCCAGCCAGGTTATTTATGAACTTGATCTCCACTATTAAAAGCATCTAGACATGATCTCACATTCCTTTTAGACTAACATTCGTTTTCAACAGGGGAGATTTGTATAAACCTTGCAGTCTGTCTCCGACATTTGCAACACAGTAATGACGTTTCGGGATTTAAGCAGGCAGCGTTTCTCAGCTGGCATCGTTTTTATGGATATAAACAAATAAATATACATTGAAAAAAGGTACAACTAAACGAAGTGCAGGTCCTTTGCAGTCGTTCAAGCTTCAGTTTGAAGTGATTGTGTTAGCTGTGTTGTTGGCGTGCTCCTCTGAACAATAGTATCCTGACGATTGAGCACATTTTCTATGCCAGGCGAAATCACGCCTCATTCGCTCATTGTTATGGATGTATCCAAATAAATGTCACTAAAAAAAGAGCTTAAACAAATGTGGCTACTTTGCTGCACTTTTTGCCGTGACCGTAAATTAGCCTTAGTTGGCTAGCTAACAAGCAAGGGTTAACGTTGCCAGACAGTATTGCAATGGAACATTCAGAATGAACGACTGGGTCGTATCCATAGATGCAGAACAAAGAGACTTCTCTGGCAACCGAACCAACAGAACGAACGACCAGCTGGCTTGGGTAGCAACCTTTGATTTGTGTCGGGACTATATATTGTGGAAGGATTAAATAGTATTAATAAATTCGTCAAAATAACGTTTTTAATGGAAATATTGCAATCATTATTTGAATATGTTGGTAACCCTTTTGTATTATGTTGGTAACCCCTTTGTGTAAAAGTAATAATGCCCTCGAAGCCAGTGTTTGGAAGATATATTGGCACGTTTCTTCGTCTCGGGCCTAACAACACCCTTGCCAATATATCCTCCAAATACCGGCTTCTCTGGCATGATCACTTAGGATGTGTTCCTAAATTCAATCTGGAGTGCCAGAGTGTGTTCTGGGCGTTCGTAAATTCGGGGTGTTCAGAGCGCACACTGGACGAACTGGTCGAGGAGTAGGGTTGATCAGAGCGTTCTGACCTCACAACGGCACCCAAGCTAACTGGCTAACGTTGGCTAGCTACTTCCAGACACAAATGAGAGAACACCTCACTGTGACCATTTTATTCGCCCCAACAGAGCTGGTTAGGCTGTTTTCATGTTATCCAGAGCGTTGGTGACTAACTGCTGCTGGCAACAATTTAATTACGCTTTTTATTGGCTGACGTTTACTGACACCGGCCATGTTCAACTGGTTGTTCAACTGGTGTTGAGCGTTCCTAAATTCATCAATAATTCTGCGTTCTGGCACACAGACGAGAGCGCTCTGAAATGAGAGTAGATAGCCAGAGTGAATTTACGAATGCACGCTTAATACATTTTGTTGACATCACTTCAAGTATGTTGATAAAGTATCACTTAAAGCTAAGTAGGGGCTCCCGAGTGGCGCAGCTGTCTAAGGCACTGCATCTCAGTGCAAGAGGCGTCACTGGTTCGAATCCAGGCTGATTGGGACACACCATTGGCCCAGGGTAAATAAGAATTTGTTCTTAACTGACTTGCCTAGTTAAGTAAAGTGCTATGGTTTTTGTGAGTTGCTATGAGGAATCCAATTATCTAAAATAAACATAGGCTACAACACACAACTGTGCTTGATTATGAAAAGGAAAAAAAGAGCCAGATATTTTACCTAAAAACAAATTCTTATTTACACTGACGGCCTACCAAAAGGTCTGGGATAAATAAATAAAATATATATATAATAAAATAATTGTATATATGAAGTTTACATATACTTAGGTTAGAGTCATTAAAACTCATTTTTCAACCACTCCACAAATTTCTTGTAAACAAACTATAGTTTTGGCAAGTCGGTTAGGACATCTACTTTGTGCATGACACAAGTCATTTTTCCAACAATTGTTTACAGACAGATTATTTCACTTATAATTCACTGTATCACAAATCCAGTGGGTCAGAAGTTTACATACACTATGTTGACTGTGCCTTTAAACAGCTTGGAAAATTCCAGAAAATCATGTCATTGCTTTAGAAGCTTCTGATAGGCTAATTGACATCATTTGAGTCAATTGGAGGTGTACCTGTGGATGTATTTCAAGGCCTACCTTCAAACTCAGTGCCGCTTTGCTTGACATCATGGGAAAATCAAAAGAAATCAGCCAAGACCTCTGAAAAAAGATTGTAGACCCCCACAAGTCTCGTTCATCCTTGGGAGCAATTTCCAAATGCCTGAAGGTACCACGTTCATCTGTACAAACAATAGTATGCAAGTATAAACACCATGGGACCACACAGCCGGCATACCGCTCAGGAAGGAGACGAACGTACTTTGGTGCCGAAAAGTGCAAATCAATCCCAGAACAAGTGCAAAGGACCTTGTGAAGATGCTGGAGGAAAAAAGTACAAAATAATCTATATCCACAGTAAAATGAGTCCTATATAGACATAACCTGAAAGGCCGCTCTGCAAGGAGAAGCCACTGATCCAAAACCGCCATAAAAAAGCCAGACTACAGTTTGCAACTGCACATACGGACAAAGATCAGACTTTTTGGAGAAATGTCCTCTGGTCTGATGAAACAAAAATAGAACTGTTTGGCCATAATGACCATTGTTATGTTTGAAGGAAAAAGGGGGATGCTTGCAAGCCGAACAACACCATCCCACCCGTGAAGCACGGGTGTGGCAGCATCATGTTGTGGGGATGCATTTCTGCAGGAGGAACTTGTGCACTTCACAAAATAGATGGCATCATGAGGTAGGAAAATTGTGTTTATATTGAAGCAACGTCTCAAGACATCAGTCAGGAAGTTAAAGCTTGGTCGCAAATGGTTTTTCCAAATGGACAATGACCCCAAGCATATTTCCCAAGTTGTTGCAAAATGGCTTAAGGATAACAAAGTCAAGGTATTGGAGTGGCCATCACAAAGCCCTGACCTCAATTCTAAAGAAAATTCGTGGGCAGAACTGAAAAAGCGTGTGCGAGCAAGGAGGCCTACAAACCTGACTCCGTTACACCAGCTCTGTCAGGAGGAATGAGACAAAATTCAGCCAACTTTTTGTGGGAAACTTGTGGAAGGCTACCCGAAACATTTGACCGAAGTTAAACAATTTAAAGGCAATGCTACCAAATACTAATTGATTGTATGTAAACTTCTGACCCACTGGGAATGTGATGAAAGAAATAAAAGCTGAAATAAATCATTCTCTACTATTATTCTGACATTTCACATTCTTAAAATAAAGTGGCGATCCTAACTGACTGAATACAGGGAATTTTTACTAGGATTAAATGTCAGAAATTGTGAAACTGAGTTTAAATGTATTTGGCTAAGTCGTATGTAAACTTCCGACTTCAACTGTAGATAAGGGCAAAACACACATCACGACGAGAGACAACACTACATAAAGATACCTAAGACCACAACATAACAAGGCAGCAACACATGACAACACAGCATGAGCGCAACACAACATGACAACAACATGGTAGCAGCACAAAATATGGAACAAACATTATTGGGCACTGACAACAGCACAAAGGGCAAGAAGGTAGAGACAACAATACATCACGCAAAGCAGCCACAACTGTCAGTAAGAGTGTCCATGACTGAGTCTTTGAATTAAGAGATTGAGATAAAACTGTCCAGTTTGAGTGTTTGTTGCAGCTCGTTTCAGTTGCTGGCTGCAGCAAACTGAAAAGATGAGCGACCCAGGGATGTGTGTGCTTTGGGGATCTTTTAACAGAATGTGACTAGGACAACGGGTGTTGTATGTGGGGGGATGAGGGTTGCAGTAGATGTCTCAGATAAGGGGAGTGAGGCTTAAGAGGGTTTTATAAATAAGCATCAACCAGTGGGTCTTGTGACAGGTATACAGAGATGACCAGTTTACAGAGGAGTGCAGTGATGTGTCCTATGAGGAAGATTAGTGGCAATTCTGATGGCAGAATGGTAAAGAACATCAATCCGCTCGAGAGCACCCTCACCTGTCGATCTATAAATGATGTCTCCGTAATCTAGAATGGTTAGGATGGTCATCTGAATAAGGGTTAGTTTGGCCATTGGGGAGAAAGAAGAGCGATTTACAAAAGACGAAACCAAGTCTAGATTTGACTTTAGCCTGCAGCTTATATGTGTGCTGAGAGCAGGACAGTGTACCGTCTAGCCATACTCCCATAATCAAGATGTCTCATAGAATTTTGACCTATTCCATTATCATTGATTTCTGTTCACCGTATTAAACCCCAGAGGAAAGAAACCATGCTACTTTTACATTTTTCCACAGCCCAAATGAAACGTACATTACAAACACTCGGACATCATGCCTTCAACCACAAGGCCTATTTGCAGGGTGTAACATAGGCCATTATACAGGAAGACTGGGGCACAACCCTAAATCTCAGCAAAAACAACAAAACACACGTTGTCTTTCACAGCCTGTGACTTTCACACCAAAGGCAAGGAATACACTTTTGTTCCCAATCCCACACCAAGCAATAACAGAAAGGAGAGTCCGACATTTATGTTACATCCCTTTGGCTGTTTTCTGCAAAATCATGGCCCCTGGGTTTGTTAACTGGTCTGGTGGGTAGCCGATCCGCTGCAGAACATTGTCCAGACAGCTTGGACAGCTCCTCTGTGCTGTGCGTTAGGCCGGGGAGGCCGAAGGGGGAGGGTGGTGATTGTCAGGGATTGCACAACTGTGAGTGGGAGGAATGTGTGTGCCCCTGGGACCCAGAAATATTTCAGCTGCAGAGCGAGTTGAGATGGGATAGAGCGAGTAAAGGGGGAAACCAAGTAGAAGCAAGGCAGCTTCTTTCTCTCGTTAGACTGCTTTGCTGTCTTGTTTTCCAATGGGGTTTTCCAAGGCTGTTGTGGCTTTAAATGAATAGGAGTGTATGAAACAGTTCAGAGCATTTCCTCAATTTATACTCTGGTTAAAAACCAAACAATGTTCAGAAAGGTCTTGGTCAGAGAGATCGGTATAGCTGGGCCAGCTTGTCGCAGTGAGTATCCCAGTAGTAGTTCAGTAGTGAAGGAGAAAATGAAAAACGGGGACAAATTATGAATACAACTTTGACCCCTGCTAGTCTTGCTCGGTGTGACTGGGGTCATGCAAATATTTCCGTGAACTCACTGACTAATATGATTGGACAGCAAGCAGCTTGTTGACTCGGCATGCTGTACTTTCAACTTTGTTTAAATGGAGGATGTTCACCTAAAACATTTAAAATACGCAGATCAAGAGTATCTGTTAGTATGTGGAGTGTTTTAGACTATTTAGCAAAGTAATTATTATACAATGTTCTGCCAATAAAGAGAGTTATCCAACACCCAAAAGAATACATAAGGAGCAGTTAGTCACAGCCTGATTCGGACTGCAGGTTGTAAGGTGTTGGGGGGGCTTTCTCAGATCTTGCGGGGGTCCCTGTGAAACTGCAATACACCTGTGTTTGTGTGAGACACAGGGAGAGATTCAATGCGTAACAAAGTCCCCAAGCCACCAAACATCTGAGTTGTAGAACAAAAGCTGAAGAACATAAGCACATCCAGGTACTTTCCTCAGGTGCTGGAGTTGTAGGCCAACTCATGGAGAACAGAGAGGGAAATGTCGTGCACTGCTGCTCATGCTCCCAGGTGATATTTATTTACAACGTTTCCACCCTTAGGTCTTCGTCAGGCATTGTAGAACAACAATCATATTTAGTATCGCAGTGCATCATTTCTCTCTCTGTGGAATCTCGATCTTTAACTTCCATGTGTTTGTGGTTTTATATTGTCAAGTCGTATACTCTTGGTGAAGGCAATAGCATTTAAGCTGACATGTTATAATCAGGACTACTGAATTCTTCTCAGGTGAAAAAAGTTATTTCCAACAATTCAGTGAACAGCCAGTTCATGAGTAAGTCTAGAGGACTGGGAATAACCTTTTTGAGTTTATAGAACTTCTGAATGGCTAAATCATAATATTCTCTTTCCCATTCTCCCTGTGTGCTGGATCAGATATATGATTAGTTCATGTTGGGAAGTAAGATTTGTGAGTGTCGTACATACATGATTTATGCACGGAAGTCAGTGAAGCTAGTAAGTTAGACATCGGTTGCATTTTATATCAAATACATCAAATGCAATACAAGTATGCTGTTTAACAGAGTTTACTTTTGTGGGGAATGCATAACTGACATGATATTGTGAAAATGGTTTATATCTATAATTGCCAAACATGGATACATGTGGTCTCCTGCAAGAGTTGGGGTAAATTCCTGGAGAGTTATTAAAATGCATTTTTTTTATACAAATTTGCTGGAAGTGTTTTTCCAGTTCTTGCAAGTTGCATCTAATTTCTTGTCCTAAATTGCATTGACCTAATTTCCTAATTATTCTACCAATTAAAGGCATGTGCAGTTAAAGGGGCAATCAGCAGTTGAAACAATAACAAAGCTTTTTTCCAATACCCTGTTTTGAGCCAAAGCTGTGGGATGTGGCTGGAGAAATGTAACCACTCTACAATTCATAGACAGAGCTATGGATGCAAGGACTGACTGTCCATGATATCAAAATTATACACAGAGTATAGCCAACACTAGGAACACCTTCCTAATATTGAGTTTCACCCCCCCTCCCTCCCTCCCAGTTTCTCCAAAGAACAGCCTTCATTCATCGGGAATGGACTCTACAAGGTGTCGAAAGCATTCCACAGGGAGGCTGGTCTTTGTTGACTTCAATGCTTCCCACAGTTGTGTCAAGTTGGCTGGATGTCCTTTGGGTCGTGGACCATTTTTGATACACACGGGAAACTGTTGAGCGTGAAAAACCCAGAAGCATTGCAGTTCTTGACACAAACTGGTGTGCCTGGCACCTACTACTGTACCCCATTCAAAGGCACTTAAATATTTCCACCCTCTGAATGGCACACATACACAATCCAGGCCTCAATCGTTTCAAGGGTTTAAATATCCTTCTTTAACCTGTCTCCTCCCCTTCATCTACACTGGTTTGAAGTGGATTTAACAAGTGACATCAATACAGGATCATCACTTTCACCTGATCATGTCAAGGAAAGAGCAGGTATTCTTAATGTTTTGTATACTTGGTGTAATTTGACCACGTTTTGAGTTATAGTGTTTAACATTCACTTTGTTTACAAACATTGTAGTAAAACAAGCTTATATTTTGCGTCCTGATGGGGTCTGACAGTTAAACTGAGCTCCTGAAGCATTTATATATATATATAAGCGAAATTCTTCAAGAACCAATGGGTATATCCAAAAATGTAAAAATCCAAAAATGTATGTAGAAAATGCAGATTGACCCCTTTAATTTTTTTATTTTTATTTAAGTATATTATTAATACAGCAAAAAATATAAACGAATTACGATGACTCACTAATTATTAGGAGAATATAAGCAATTATTGTATTTAGAAACATAATGTGCGTGTTGTAATTGTGTCCATGCGCCACTGGGCGAGACTACAGCTCTCTATCTATTCTCTCGGAATAGGACGGAGGAGGAGAGGCTATATTCGGGAGAAGGGCCGGGCCGCCATTATTGGGAAGCTGAAAAAAATACACTTACACACGGTCATACATTTGGGCAGTCTGTGAAGCGATACTCGTAGGAAACACAACATTTAGGGTTGTAATTATCAATTAAGCACTGCGCATCAACTAACACCGCATATAATGTGTACGCGTATGGGCATATCTGTATATTGGACACAACAAAGGAAATAACAATTGGTCAAAACAACGTGGTGAACCAAGAGGAAAACACAACGAATCAAGTCTTTTCAACGCCCCTCTTTCCTAAAGCGAACATCCAGGGGACAAGAAATTGAAGTTCTACTGCATTTTCCGAGATAATTTTGGTGTTTTGTGTCCAAAGGCAAGAAGAGGAACTCCACATGCAGATGGTACCGAAAAGTTAATAGGCTACTTGTGAAAATGGAGTCTTGATTTCAGGTTAAAAAATATACCAAGTGTTCAAAAGGGGAATATAGATATTTATGTGACTGTTCGTGGAGTAGAATTTCCTCTTTGTTAAATTCTCGAGGCGTTGGGAGTGCTGTTTTTGCGAGTTGCGAAGGAGAACATTGGAGAGAAAGGAGTGAACGAGAGAAGAGGGAGGAATGCTATGGTATGTACCAATTCATTTAGCCAATCTTTTATTATGTTAAACGGTTCAAACATGAAAACAATTTACGTTAATTGACTATGATGGTGTGGTGTGGCAAGGAAAACAATGTTCCGTATAACAGTCATTTTCCAGGTTTAAATGGGTAGTTGGGAGTGAAGTGGGGGTAATAAGTGAATCTCGATCAGACAAGAAAAAAATGTGTAGCAAACGGGTTTGCAATCTTTCTGTGTGGACTGGGGCTTGGTCAGGCCAGGCCAAGCTCTTCTGGGAGAAATAACCCTCTTGCGTAAAATACATTTCTAATCTTAATCAATGTGCCCAATTCAACAATAAGTGTACTTTTAGAATATATAATTGTCAACGCGTTTTTCATCTATGTCAATTACTGGCAGTGTTCTATTGTTTTTCATTCATTTGTTCACAATTACATGTGAATGGACAGAAGGTAGCATTCATTGGCGAAAATGTCTTAAGCAATTTGGAAATAGTGTCCCCATGCCATGCGCAATAGCCCTATGTTATGGGCCGAGAAAGTGTAAATGTTTTTTGACGAATAACAAATAAAATCAGGTCTTATTGTTGGCTACGTTGCATCATCTGTCATTTCCCCTCTATTCAGGGATAATTTTGCACTAGTGTCGGTCAAGGCCCCATGTCAAAGAGTTATGGACGCATAATATTCGTTAGTTACTGCGTAATAGGTTATAGGCGACACTATCCTATAGACATTTTATTTATATGGCAGTTAGTCTTATTTCAAAGCTTACGGCACAATGCCAATAGGCCCATAGTATCCCACTAGTTAGGGGCAGCTGGAGTGCAAGGCACGTTTTTAATCCGTCACCATGTTTTGATATTTGTTTCCTACAGAAACCGAACGGTTTCGGGAGGACGTTTTTATGGCCTACCCATCGAAGTGTTATGACCTATTTTAATTTAGTCTACAATTTCCAATCCTATGAAGTTGCATGTCTCGAGTTCGTGCGTTTTCTGTTTTCAGTGAACATTAATTTTGAACTTCAAAATGGAATGTTCATACAGACTGCGCACCATACCTATCATTGTTTGTGATGCAACATTGGATATCCTAAGTGTCTTACAAAAAGCAAGTATTTCGTCCAATAATGTAATTACACAGATAGGATGACATGTCCCTTAATAAATAGGCATTCATTTGCGCTTTCGCTGAGAATGAGTGAAGTCCGCATTGTGGCCACTCCTATGTTGGAGTGCGTGTGGTATCGTGTACTACGCTATCCAATATCGCTCAGCGCATAGAGCAGTGAATTTGTGAACGGTTTCCTCTACCGGTGTAAAGGCTCTGACATATTGACAAACAGCCACGGTTTGTTTGCCTTCTCTGTTCTCCACTCTGTCAATTGTCACTGTTGTATTTATGTCTGCCAGTTATCAAGTTCGAGACGGTCTTGTAGTTAGACACACGTCTAGTTTTACACATTTTGGTGAATTGTCGGCTATTAGGACCTATAGATTTTCTGTCGTTTTGTAACCAATCTCTTTGCATTCAGAGGTCGAGTTAAGTCTGACTGTTTTTGTAGTTCTTCAGCAATGTTTGTTAATATGGGATTTCGTTTGTTTCGTTTCGAGGATTAGTCAAATGGCTATGTAACACTCTACAGGCCTGCGCAAAAGAGGAATTTGGTGAGCACAGATAATTGAGTTGAAATTAGCCCGTTCCTCGGCTAAGGTCAAGTAGTCAAAAGTTTATCAAACCACAACGTGTGCGTTTGGTGAGTTTGTCCTTTTGGAGAGTTATTTTCACAGCTATAAAACAAAAACAAATGCTGATCAAAAGAGTGATTTGTTAACCACAGCCTACCAGTGAAGGCTGATGGGGGGAGCTATAGGAGGATGTGCTCATTGTAATGAATGGATTACATAGCACATATCAAACATGGGAACCACGTGTTTGACTTGTTCCGTTCCAGCCATTACAATGAGCCCATCCTCCTATAGCTCCTCCCACCAGCCTCCTCTGCAGCCTACGTATTACTTGCTGCATCAGATGAAGACCATCTGAAGCTGTTGGCTTGGGTGTCAAGAACTTTCCTAACATGATCACCCCCCCCCCCCCCCCCCCCCCCACACACACACACACACATATTTACACTATAGCCTCTCAACTTCCTAGTACTTCCAGGCCGTTTGAGTAATGAATTGGTAGGCTCCCTTGTCTCTCAGCCCTGCTTCTGCAGATAGTATGATCTGAGTAGACCTCCCGCCACCCAGGGTCTGTGATATGGAGTGCCTGCTAAGAAAGGAATGCAGGAAAGGTTTGACCTGCTCTGTGCTGGGGTCCCGGAGAGGAGCCAGGGCAGGAATAATAATTATAACAGATTTATTTTATATAGTGCTTTTCATTACAAACAAGAATCTCAGTCTCCGAACACAAGGATGGATGGATGGCTAGTGGGATTGAGCTCTCATTCCTCCCTCTGTGTTCAGGTTTTATTTGAGGGAGAGAAAGTTTTGCAAAGGATGAGGAACTACAGAGGAGCTACAGTGCCTTCAGACAGTATTCACACTCATTGACTTTTTCTACATTTTGTTGTTACAGCCTACATTTAAAATGGATAAAATTTAGATTTTGTCACTGTCCAAAACAAAATACCCCCTAATGTCAAAGTGTAATTATGAGTCAATAAGTATTCAACCCCTTTGTTATGGCAAGCCTGAATACGTTCAGGAGTGAAAATGTCCTTAACAAGTCACATAAGTTGCATGAACTCGCTCTTTGTGCAATAATAGTGTTTAACAGGATTTTTGAATGACTACCTCGTCTCTGTACCTCACACATATAATTATCTGTTAGGTCCTTGCCTAGTTAAATAAAACATTTGTCAATTTCAAACAAAGATTCAACCAAAAAGACCAGGGAGATTTTCCAATGACTCACAAAGAAGGGCGCCTATTGGTAGATGGGTAAAAAAGCTGACATTGAATGTCCCTTTGAGCATGGTGACGTTATTAATTACACTTTGGATGGTATATGCGTACACCCAGTCACTACAAAGATACAGGCGTCCATTCTAACTCGGTTGCCGAAGGAAAATGCTCAGAGTTTTCACCATGACTCCAATGCTGACTGTAAAACAGTTACAGAGTTTAATGGCTGTGATAGGAGACAACTGAGGATGGATCAACAAACATTGTAGTTACTCCACAATACTAACCTAAATGACAGAGTGAAAAGAAGGAAGCCTGTACAGAATAAAAAATGGTTGTCTAGCAATGATCAACAACCAATTTGACAGAGCTTGGAAAATGGTACAATCCAGGTGTGGACAGCTCTAAGAGACTTACCCAGGAAGACTCGCAGCTGTAATCGCTGCCAAAGGGGATTCTAACATGTATTGACTCAGGGGTGTGAATACTTTTGCAAATGAGATATTTGTGTATTTCATTTTCAATAATTTAGTAAAAATGTGTAAAAACATGTTTTTACTTTGTTATTGGGTATTGTGTGTAGATGGGTGAGGGGGAAAAAAATAATTGAATCCATTTTGAATTCAGGCTGTAACAACAAAAAGTGGAATATGTCAAGGTGTATGAATACTTTCAGAAGGTACTGTAGCAGGCTCTCAATACTGGATCATTGTTCATGCCAGAGTTGTGTATGTGGATTTCACTTCCTCCTTGAGGCAAATTCCAAAACCTGCTCCAGATAGAGTAAATGTGGACGTGTAGAATAATCTTCTGCTGTGTTGTTCTATGATGGCCTGCTATATCGGAAAATGGATGACTGAACATTTTCTTCGATCTCAATCAACCTCATAGGAAAGACCTTTCTCACTGGACACTGCAGCAAACCCATGTGTCAGACGTATGCAAACACCACCAATAGCATGGAGCTGCTATATGGTACTACTCTAAATACTTTACCAGTATTTAAATTCTACATTCTTTCCAGTTATTGATCTACTCTTCTGAGGAAGGGTCACAGGCTACATTATCCCCGTGAATTCAACTGCACTCTTTTGGCTAGTTGCTCTTCCACTGAACCGGTCACAAACCCACTTTTGGTTTCGTCGCTCAGCTAGCCTGCCTCTCTGCTCCCGGGTAACGTATTAGCAGCCAGGACTTCCTGGTCTCAGCCTGATTGGGCCCTTTGCGGCGCAGTCACACCTCACCAGGAAGCCGCGTCCCTCACAAACAGCTGTACCGTTTGCTCGAGCAGCAGGCCCTCCGCTCTCCTGTACCCGCTCGCGCTTGCCCCTCCCTGGGCCGCAGGTTGTGCCGAGAGTCCTTGGTCCGCCTCCTCATCCACACACAGCGGAGGGCCCAGGCCATGTCATAGACATCAAGTCCCAGGACGTACTGATTTGGGTCGATAGTGATGTTTTTTTTATACGAGGCCTCATCACATGTTTTACGGGAGAGGAGCACCAGAGGTCTTCAGCTTCTCTAGGAGCAAGAGCACCTCTCCACCTTTCGCCATTGTCCTGTTTATTAGCAGCTCCTGACCATCACAATACACCTGTAAAAGATGTTCAAGGCTTATACTATACATGCTGTAAATAACGAGGTCCACTAGTTCTGAAGCCTCATTTCCCCATCTACTAGCCCACACAGCCATGCACGTTCAGTCCCTTTGATTCTGACAATGACCAATCAATGGGTCTAACATCTATTGTCCAGCCTTCGGTAAAGACTAACATCATGTAGTGTTCTGATCACAATTCAGCTATCAGCAGAATCAATGCACACAATTCATGTATTGTGAAATCTGTTGTAAAATCTATATTACTGCCTTAATTTTGGCTGGACCCCAGGAAGATTAGCTGCTGCCAATGTATGGGAATGCATAATAAATACAAATATTGGCCACTAAACCCTTAAATCTATCCAGCATTAACCATGCCACGTCTCATTAAGTGATGATGACACACTCTGGTTTCTCAAACCACCTTGCCTCTGAATGAAATTGTCACCTGTTCATTCACAGATCACACATTGCCGCCAGCCTAGGGAGACGCCATATTTCGTGGGAATGTTTCACAGAGCGGGAGCTGTTAAATCGTCCGTGTCTTACTAGGAAAAGTGATGTTGAAAAGTTTGATTGAAAGTGGAAGCCAGTGTTTTGATAGAGCGAGAGCTAATTATAGGCAGCAGCTATAGAATTTGTTGGCCAGATTACAGTGGCTCGCTTCTGAATGGCTGCCTTGTTTGAGACCAGAGTATAAAGCAGGGGAACGGCAATAAGAGCCGGTTTTTATCTGAACCATTAGAAAGTGTGCATGTGTTGACTTGCTGATTTGATGGATGACGATAGCTTGTTACAAAGGACTCCAGGTTCTTGTGCTGGTCCAAAGTCAGTTTGATCTGTTGTCTTTGAGTGGTCAAGGCCAGAGTTGGGGGAGGAAAAACTGATTCCATTGCAGCATAGGGGAACATATCCCAAGGTTTCATGGGGTTGATCAATAACTAGTCCTGTCCTGCAGAAGCCTATATACCCAATGTTTCCTAGAAATCCTTGTACACCCATAAGCGTGTAAAATATTTCACAGGATATCCAATAAGAAAGAGGATGCAATGTCTCTTATCGATCACAAATCCCCATCCCTCCCTGAATTTCCAAGATCGTATATGCCCACGTTACAAACACTGCGAATGGAACGCTCCAGTGAAAGGTATGGGTGAGCTGTTGTGTGAATAGGGGTTATCAGCCTTTGTGAGGGCAGTTTGAATTGCCCGCCATGTCCTGGGTGACAAAAGGGGGCCATGATGTTTAGATGAATGGTGACCATGGAGATGGAGGCCCAGGATGTGGGCCACTGTTCGCTGCAGTGCTCCTCGAGACAAGATACAATTGCAAGAGGGAGAAAGGGGAATGAAGGAGATTAGAAACGAGAGCGAGAGAGAAAAAAGGAGTGATGGAACGAGGGAAGAATGCAGGATTTAGTCAACAAGGAAAGAGAATCGAAAGGAGTAAAAAGTGAGGGAATGAGACTTGGAGTGAGGGGGAAAAAGTGACTGACAGAGAGAAATGCACATTTAGTGAGCTGTTCAATGATGTAAGGCACAGTTGGCCCTTTAGGCTGTGTTCCTGGTATGTGCCCCCTCAGTTCTGTGCTAAGGGATCAGCAATCAATGGCAACCGTCAGTAACCCTGCTGTCTGGCTATTGGCCACAGGGGATTACTCAGCACATTCAGCCGAGGCTATGAGTAATGCTGGCGAATAAGATGAGGGCTCTGAACTACAATGGGCAGGAGCAGAGATCCAGACATCCAATGGGAGTTCTCTAATGTCTCTTTTCCGAAGCATTCTTTGGCCTGATTGACAGCAAATTCGGCCTAAAGTATATCTCTGAGTATATCAGTACAGTTCCAGTATGTCTTAGTGGGGCTCAGGAGCCTCCATCTGTGGTTGTGAGTGACTGAGCCAGCTGTTTTATCTGGGGCACTTTGTTTCTGAGAGGCTAGAGACCCACAGGAGCACAGTGGAGTGCGAGATCATGGGAAGAGCTCTCAGCGAGAGGAACTCGCACATTCCACCCACACGGAGTTAGCAGGCTAACCCGGAGCACGTTTGTGTACATGCATGTGCATAAAAGATCTTAAAAAAAAAAAAATATAGCTCCAATATATTCTACATATTTTAAATCTGGTTTGAGTCGTTTATGTTTACACTGAACATTTAACTATCCCACTGCTGCAAAATGAATAAAGGGGAAACACTGGAATAGGACTTTTGGGTGTAGAATTGGGCCTCCTTTTCTGAGATTTAGTAGAATCAACAGGGGAACGGTCCCATGTGCTTTCTGAGTTTGGGGAGACCTGCTTTATAGTAGATCCCGAGTCATTAGAAATCCATAGACCCTTCTAGAACATGACCTTAACTGATGTTTAATTTGTATTATCTGTTCCCAGCATCTGAGGGATTCCAGGTTCTCTTATGTACTGTCACTGCTGGAAGCGTTCTTTTATTCTAACTGTCTGGTACGTCGCTACACCTGCAGCACAGAGAGAGCGCGCTGTTCCACTTCCACCATATTCTAATTAAAGGTGACAGGTTTAATCACCGACTGATAAGCTGCCAGGAGAGGAGGGAAAAGAGCCCACAGATGACTAGAGGCCTTAAACAGCCACTCTTCTGAGCTTAGCTCTTTCTTTCGATCTCTCTCTCCTGCCCCCATCTGTCTCCCTCCAGCACTCCGCATCTCTTCGTAGAATCGTGGTGCTACATTAGTGTCAGCAGTGGTTCAAGACAGTGGAAGGGCACCACCTTGTCACAAGGCGTTAGTGTGGGATGCCATTTCGGGATTTCTCGTGACCAGTAAGTTGCCCTTTACCACTTCCCCATTGGCCCAGGCAGACTGGGAGGAGAGGGGCACACACAGGTTTCCTATCAAACAAAGTGTGATAGACATAAAACACGAAGGTTTCCTAAGGTCATTTCCATGTAAAATGACCCATGAGCACCAATGTGAAGTTTTATAGGAGCATGTCAAATGAAAGCAATCTTTTTGGGGAAATAAAGGCCTAGATATGTTTTTCCATCCCAAAAATGTGGAATAAGCAACGGCTTTGATTTCTGGTCACACAGATGTGACCCCACGGGGGGCCAGTACAAAAAGAGTATGAATGTATGTACTTGTAAGTCGCTCTGGATAAGAGCGTCTGCTAAATGACTTAAATGTAATGTAAATGTGTGTGTGTGTGGGTGGGGGGGGGGTGTCTTAAAACATACTAGTAAAAATTGAGTCGCCCTGTGGGACTCCCGATCACGGCCAGATGTGACACAGCCTGGGATCAAACCCGGGTCTGTAGTGACGCCTCTAGCATTGCGATGCAGTGCGCTACCACTCGGGAGGCCCTTATGCAAGTTAAGAAACGTTGCTTAGTTGAAGAAATATTGTCATAACGTTAGCTTGTTAACTGAACAAGGCAGTCACACACACACTTCATATGAAACGAATGGGCTGGTAAGTGCAGCACAATGCACACTGCACTTAAACAAAGACCGTACATGTGAAGATGGGCAGAAACGGTTTCTCCAATAGAAATCCAGATCACAGTTGTAGGCGACGTCATGGCTTGTCACTTTCATGAGGTTGGAGTAATAACATGCTCAACTACTTAAAAATATTGGCTTGAATCTAGATTGTGCCTTTAGATTTAGAGAAATTCTTCCCTAGTTGTTCATTTTCACCTCACTCATTGACTTCACAAAACCCGGCCCGG